>NW_027271841.1:832500-985000 GCF_040938485.1 Diadema antillarum | reverse complement strand
AAATGCATAAATTCATGCGTCACACCCAACTGATATAGAAATGAAAAAAATGTTTGTTTGTTTGTTTTTATGTTCTAAATGTCCTCTCATTTTCAGTTAACTTTCATCGCATGTCGAACTTACCTTCCTTGCGATTAGGATTAACATGCTTGTAGGACTGGGTGGTAGATTAGAATTTGACTTGGGTTAAGAATGAGAATTTGACTAAGTTAGGTAGGAGTTTCAGTCTCCTTGTGTTAGACGAAGTGGGAAGTAGCCAAGTCGCAATACTAGTAATCATAGTAATAGAGGGTATGGGGTCTATAGATATTTCTACGTTATGATTTTGTGGTTGATTTCAGCTGCTGCATTACATTAGTGGGCATTTCGACATTAGCAGGCGCTGTTCGATTTTACATTGTGGCTGAAAATTTCTACATTATAGGTTGATGTTTCATTCATTAAGATTGTGGCCGATTTCTACATTAAATAGGTTGATGTTCTTTTACATTATAGGGCATTTCTACATTTCTGGGCGTTTCTACATTTTTGGGGTTCAACAAGGTTTCTCATGCCCCTGGACCAGCCGACCTCTGGGGCTATTGATTCTGGCATTTCCTGACTGCGTGCTCGTCTAGAGAGTTACTCTGTGGTGTAGGACGTAGTAGCATGTGCACAATACAATGTACTCGTCACGCTTTGCTGTTCTTTATTTCTTCCAGTCATTGAAAGCAGGATTACCTCAGCTGGCGTCATACAGAACGCACCTGGCTGGCACCGAGCCAGCCCCATTCAAACGTCAACACCACAGAGAAGTTGTATTCCAAGGATCATTAGTTGTGTTGTGGGTCACCCTTTTATGCTAGCAAGGAGGTAGCCCGCATGGTACTTACATCCTTGATATCATTATGCTGCCAATTGGAGGTACTAGGCGAGCTTGCCTTGCAGACCTACTTCGTTGATGCTACCATGGAGCTACATGATGCTACTAAAGGGGAAGGACATTCTGCGTGGGAAGAAAAAAAATGAGAAAAGACGTCACCAGGTTTATTCTCCTTGTTGTTGTTGACCGTTTGCGCTGCGCAGACGAACAAGTTATTTAGGGATTTTTTTTTCTTTCTAAACAGCATGTGTTCGTGTATTTCCACTTCAAACACATTCGTAGTTGAATAGGATATTTTCTTCTTATTTTTGTCATAAAAATAGAATTGAAATAGTGAATGGTGGCATTCAATACTTGGTGTTTGTTTGTTTGTTTGTTTTGTCTTTTTATTTCTTGATGCTAAATTCCATATCCCCTCCTGACTGGATATCTTTGAGAGCAATAATGATAAGCATTATGAGCATATTGATATTCACCGTCATTGTGGCACTCCATTGCTTCGATCATGCGCACACACACACACACACACACACATGTATATACTGTGTGTATAATTATATATATACATGTATATATATGCTCTTCATTGATGTGCTTCAACCTGAACCTATACAGGACACGTTCATACACCTAATACTTGGAAGATCGTGTATATAAAGTGCAAGCTCGAAGTCTGGTCCTTCAGATTGAAACCACAGTAATGGGTAATTCACCAGACAAGGACGCCTCCATTTCATATACAGTACTGACTGGACTACTCATTCAGAACGAGTTCGACGCCAATACGCCAAAGAAAAGGCACCTTGAAGCGCTCGCTCGTGCTTATAAAACCGTGCAAACGTCCAATGCACCCACAGAGGAATCAGCTCAATTCCTATCCCTCTTCCTCCTCGCAATCTCTATGACGCATTATAAGAATTCAGTTCAGTTCTTTTAGTACATGTATACAGATATATTTATAGAGGTACGTTATAGTCAATTCTTCCTTAGATAAATTATGAGAAATGCTTTAAAACCAATGTGCAATACCGGTATACCATCAAAACGTTCTCAATATCTACCAATATCATCCCTAGATTTGGGTTATGGTGTTCATGACAATCGCATTCAATGTATAAGACAGCGATAAAACCACCCACTTCTCTGTGTGACATTGAATGAATCATTTCATATGCCTTATTGTTTTCGATGACCACAAGAATGCACCTACAGCACCAGTAAAACTGATATTGTTAAACATTGCAGTTTGATCGCAGCGTTTACATAAACATGTTAGGGGAAGTTACGCGGTATTTCCCCGCCATTGTTCAACGGAGCTGTTGTGAAATACTGTACAGATTTACAGTCGTTTTGCAAAAACTCCGGGTCACATCTTGAAATTATGATTGGTGACTAAGATAAACTTAAATTAGATTATGTGCCGTCAAATTTGTTACTTTTACAAAGGTTACTAAGAAAAGGTTCACCTTCACAAAGGAGAGTTTAAATTTTGTAGCTATACAATTTGTTATGATCATTTCTCTATACACGTGTATGTTTAGATGGTAAATCATTGTTTTTTCTGATGACCTTAGCGTGTTCGGACATCACACACTATTCAAACGCCGTGGTTTCAGAATTATTGAGTATCTACTTGAAATGTCTTATATGAGTTATTTTCGAATTAAGAAAGTTTTCTACGTCACCTGAAACCTCTATGAAAATGAACAATTTGTCACTTATTTCCAAGACACTTCACTTCATATAGCAAGTATTTTCAAAATGATTGTTCCGGGACAATCCCTCAGTTTACCCCCGAAGGCAAGATAGGAATTGCTACAATAATAATACTGAAAGTGACAATGAAAATTAAAAATTGAAAATTGAGTTAAACCGAGTTCAATGTATCGCATTCAACACAGCCGCAAGCATGAGTGGCTGAAAGAAGGTCCTTTAGTTTCTGTCATCTGACCAAGACTGATGATTTTTTAAATCTTATTTTTTAATAGCGAGGACCTTTGGACAATACAAACTTCAAGGTACAAGGATAGTTTAAGTTATCTTGGAGTCGGAACCGTTCTGATTAGCGATGAAGTGTGACACATAAGAGGACAATCGTGTTGGTAAGGGAATGTCTGCTGAAATTTGAAGGTTAGGTAGCACGGTTAGAATGAACTTTCATGGAGCAGTGAAGCGGAAATACCGAGTAGTCTAGACTAGTCTGGAGCGATATTTTTAGCTGCAGAAGGGAAGTCAGTGCAATTTGGTCAGTATATTACAGGGTGTCTCAATAAATTCGTACTCATGAATATCGTGTCACTCTGGAGCGTGCAGAACAACTGATTTGGAGTCAGTTTACTGGAATCTCGACAGTCCAAGACGTTCTAGTAATGTCAAATTATAAAAGCTTATTTCAATGCCCTTGTTTTGTGTCGCCTTTTCCCATGGCAATTATGCCGGCGATACCCACAACTTGCTCGAATAACAAGATTTTTTTTTCTCAATGGTTCACGAAGTATACATGGAGAAAAATGCAATGGAGATGAATGAACGTCTTAAAGATTGCATGATATTGTGAAATGAAATGCATTTCTTTACATAATCAGACGAAGAGATTCTGAAGTATTATCATGTTCTAATAGGAGATGATTGGTGAAGACGGGATCCCTGTTAATGTAACCTTTTTTTTAACAGATACCTTCTCACCCCAAAATGTCGGGAGAGAGCTGAAAGAATAATAATCTAAGCAATGGGCACGACAGAAGTATATGTAGGGATTAATTGCATGGGAACATGATAGGGAAGTGCAGATACAAACAAATGAAAATGAATATTGTTACATGCTCTCATATCGTCCTGTCATTGCTTATAGAAGTATGCTTAATCTTAAAATTCTATTCATTAATAATTAATCATTTCGAACATACCTGTACGTTTTGGTGAGAATGTAATGTTAACGTCAGATGATAGGGCATCACGCATCAAGTAACAGTAATGTGCGCGATTCGACGCTGGTTTTAAGTTGCAATTTTGATAAAGTCAGTGGATGTGTTTTAAGAGAAAAACGAGTATAGGTATAGAGTATGCGTGTTTAACGTCTACTTACCGATAGTGTTCAAATCTGAACACAGAAGACATCACTCAGTTTGACAACTACATTTCAAAGTACATCGTAGTAAATTATCTTCACCTCTGACGTTTTGAAAATTATACCGATATAATACCTTCCCAGTTTCCGGACATAATTCTTTTTTTTAAATCTTCAATCAATGAAAACCTAATATACAAACATTATAAAGGATGATAAAAAATTTAAAGTATCATATTGTATGCATTAAAATGAACCAAGTAGTTATTCATTGGAAGAATTTTAAAAGAAAAAAAAATAACGAAAGTCACCTGCATGGCTTGAAGCCGCGCACTTTCCTATGCAATTTACCGTAATCTTGCCTTTCTCATCTCCCTTCCTGCACTGCATGGTCTCAAGTTCGGTCAACTCTACGAAGTCTTTCTGTTATCATTTTTCTGACCTAGTGCCTGATTCTGCCTCGTCGCTATACAAGCAAAATAAATTGTCTTACTTTCTGAAATGACAAGATAATGCTGCTTTCTGTTCAGCTATAGTTTCCTTACTTTTTTTGTTCCTCTATTCTATTCGTAATATCCCTAAGAGTATTTTCAAAAGTGGATTTTCATTAGATATTTTACAAATACCATATGCTAAATAAAAAATGATTTAACAATATCATTCTTCACCAATAATTACTTCTTTCAGTCCAACAAGAATTCTTTTCCAATTTGTTTTTAATCTTTGCCCAAATAAATTTGTTTCCACACTCAATCCATTTGTAATTCTTATATCTTTTCAAATGCAAAGAATGAATGTCCATGTCCCTTCCTCCTTACTACAATAGTGTGCATAAATAATACCTGAGTTAATACCTGAATTAAGACTGATACATTTGTGTATACACAAGGTTATATCAACGTTTTAAACTGACACTCTCTGAGTTGCTATTCAAAGTATAGCTCTTCGATATTTTACAAAAAGTATTCCGGCCTCTTGTACACAAATGTCATAAACATATTCCAAATTTATGTTACATAAATCTTTATGATTTTCTCCTCTCATATCTAGTTATCTGTTTTGATCTTACCTAATCAGTACAATACCTTTTATCCTCAATTTGCCATTCTATATTCGACTCGTATCTCTGCAGCGGGTGATGTTTGCTATTTCGAAGGTTCGTTAATCCGACGGTTCGTTATTCTGAAAAACATAAATTGTATCTTATTTTATTCTATTTTATTCTTTCATTCATTCTCCACTCATGGGAAGGATTACCATTTCAGTCATGGTTAGGGCTGACTGTAAAGGGGGTCCTTGCCGTACATAAAAACAAGTACAAAAACCCGAACAAACATGCATTCAACATTGTGTTAATGTAAACAGAGTAAATTAGAGTGCATAATGATCATACTCATGAAGTCGATACATAAAAAAATAGATACAATGTTGCAAACATAATACCGTTTGCCTATAGATAGATGTTTGATAATCCGAACATGGAAAAGGGTTTGTTCATCCGAACATTATTTTGTGGCATATTCCGAAGGTTCGTTATTCCTAAAAAAACAAAACAAAACAAAAGCAACAACAAAAAAAAAAAACTTTAATCCTCCGAACGTTCGTTAATCCTAAAATTACAGGAAGTGCGTACTAACGAACCTTCGAAACCTTATTTCGTTTCGTTTTCGGATTAACGAACCTTCGAAATAACATTTTTTTTTTCATTTCTGTTTTCATCCTTTCAGACTGGATCCAAGGATTTACTCACACACTGTTCTTTCCTCATTCATAAACCGCTTCCTCGAACTTCTAGCTTCCTCGAGTGCATGCTATCAAATCGTGTATACATTATCTGTGTAAAGGCATGATACCACTCACATGCCAGAAACGTTCATAAAAATGCCCTGTCACATTCTGCACCACTGATATCAAAAAAAGGGGGGCGCATGCAGTCGTACGCACAGTACGCATGTGCATCTCAATCGTTTTATGTATTTAGTAATTAAAACAGAAGATCCGTTCCGATCACACCGAACTATACCATTGCACGTGATGAAAATATTTGACTGTTACCATTTACCAAGGGTTAGTGTAAGACTGACATTGTTCAATTTGAGAAAGTTTTTCTTTGTTTGTTTGATGTTGGTTTTTTTTTTGTGTGTTTGTGACCCTGGCAAACCATGACTCTCAGTCTTTTACCTTAAGTTTATGTTTCAAAGAAACATTTCCTCTTTTGATTGTGTGATTTTGATTTGGTTGAATTGGCGACAGGACGCAATGATAGACAACGACTGACGTCTGGGCGAGCATTATTTATGTTTGATTTTTATGTTTTTTCTTTGCTGATGTGTATATAGCAGCACATCAGTAAAGTAAGTAATGTCGAAGCTGTGAAGAACATCCGCACTTCGTTATTTTAATGCTTTTTCATAAATGAAAAATGTAAATGATATATCTATAATGCGTCACCCTTATTATCATTAATTTTGTTTGCTGATGACACGAAAAATTTTTATTTACATGATAATTTTGCAGTTAATAGTGGTGAGTAGTAGTGAAAGTGACTGATATAAATGTTCTTAAGGCTAAAGTTTTGTATGTTTAAATATATATAATCAAACAACTTCCTTCATCTTTTGATCATTTCTTTATTCACTGCAAAAAGTCCGGTGTCAAATAGTGAACACCGAGCTGGTGTTAAATTTTCGGTGCTCATTTATGGTGTTAGATTAACACCTCCGGGTGTCATTTCCAAATTTTAAACTGTTTTTTGAAGGGTTTCTTAGTAACTGCACTTCTTGTTGATTTTTTATTTAAACAAGACGATCAAGAATTTTACATTAAAATACTAAATTTTTGAAAAAATGTGAAAATAAATTTACACCAAAGTAACACCAGCTGGTGTGGTCTCTTATTGAAGCTGGACGGGTGTTAAACCATTGATATTAACACCAACAAATATCAAATCAACACCATGTGGTGTCATTTTTGAATTAACACCAGTACAGTGTCAAAATAACACCAGGTACAGTGTCAAATTAACACCACGAAGTGTCAGGTGAACACTTTTCAACACCATCACAGTGCATTTTTAACACCTGTGGGTGTGGTCCTTTATTGAAGTTTGATCGCTGTTAGAGTTAACACCCGTGGTGTTAAATCTAACACCGATGTTTTTACAGTGTTCTCAACAGTATTCACCTATATCAGACAAGTAATGCCAGAAATTTTCATCGAAGAAATGAAAAAAAAAAACTGAATTGATTTTGAGAAATCATGTTTAATGTTTTCTGCAGAGTAATGAAGGTATTGACAGGTGTTGTTGTTGTTTTTTTTTTGGGTCATGATCTTTCTACAGTGTTGTTACTGTAGAATATTTGTTTAAAGATTTAATGCAAAGTCCTGTTGTGATGTTTTCTTTTTTTACACAGTTTGAGACCTTCACATACCCATAGAAAAACAAATAAGAAGGAAGCTGAACTTGCGTCAACGAATTGTGCCAATCGACACACCAAAAAGGTTTAGAACAGTTCTGTTGATGTGGTCAAAAACTAGAAAGCGGAGGCGTATAGAATGCTCGGTTGGTCTCGTGGTTTACTGACTAATCGAAGACGCCACTCCAACTTCCTCCATGTCACGTACCTCAGCACTGGGGTTTGTACATCTTTCCGGTCTGAAAAGTCAACGCATTGTATCACAGAGTCGTGAAGTGATTGTATGGAAATAGGACAGTTGACACTAAATTCATGTAGACTGCTGATAATATCATCTAATGATTACGATGACACGTCAGCTGCTGACTCACTCGCACACGCCAACATGCATGGAGAAGTGCGTCATGGAATACAGACTTTTAACAATTACTATGTATGTCAGTGTATGTGCCTCAGTGTTATTTACACCGTGGTGTGCTAAAGAATTTATGAACTGCATAAACTACATCATTTTTACATTTTCTGTATAGGCCTACCTAGGTATATGTCAGTGCATGCAGTGTCTTGTCACCAGATATGGGTATACTCAAATGTCCTGTCAGGTTCCTATTCCTCATCTACGTGAAATAACTTATCATGTAACACTTGCCAGGAAAGTGCTTTTATGTAAATCAACTGTTGCCTACGATAGTATAAGGACCAATATAAATATTTTTTACATGGAATAAGAAGACAACCTTCCAAAGGTTGCAATATGTGACCATGGTATCATTAAATTTGAAGGAGGTTTCCAGGTATGTAACAAAGCAAATTCTAGACAAATTCTCTCGACAAAAGCATTGCTCACAAATCCTTGTCAATGTCTAATTACATTATCCATAGCTGTATATTTATGACATGTTTGTCAAGACTTTACAAGAGTTTACAAAGAAGGCATGTTTTGGGCAATCAGCGTAACAACTCTTCAGATTTGAATGATCACTTTAGAAAATCAATAATGTCTAATATCATCTTGTCATGAACATTCTAACTGCATCGTGTTTGTAAAAGAACATGTTCACTTTGCATATTGCAGCAGGCAAACAATTGGGAATAACTCGTAGCGCTGACCTTATGGAGGGTAAGGTCTCCACACCCTGGTCTTGCCGTAACAATTTGGCCTTCCTTGAATTCCTAGAACTGGCATTATCTATGTATATCTATCTATCTTTATAGCAATAATAGTGTCACAATAGAGGAATGCATTAAATGCCAATTGCCTTGATTTTAATTCGAAATCCGAATTTTTTGGGGCCTCCCCCTTCGTCAGGGATGACAGTGCTAATGAATTTCCACAGTGATATTAACAGTGAGGTGTTGATATATATATATATATATATATATAAGGAAATCAATGAACAGACAAACTAAGTTGTTGCGGCTAATCGGATAGAAATAGAGTAAGGCAGTACACAAAATACCATGGCTTATCAATAGTCGATAGTATACACTGACGTGAGTGATTCGAGGAATCTGCTTGCACACGTTTGAACAGCGGTCTGCCGTCAATATCTACGCTACAAGTTGCACGTACGCAACCGCTTCATAAGAAATACTACTCGGAAATTCACGCACATTTTTATCTAAGTTGAATAAACGTAAGTATATAGCAAATGGTTTCAGAATATATCACGGATTTGCACACTTTTTTAAATGATATATATATATATTTTTTTAATTCCGTTTGATGTCACCATCGTTTTCACAGTGAAACCAATACTAACATTCAACTAAATCGACGTAATCAAACTGAAAAAAAGAAGCTTCTGCTTAATCGTACAAGATGTACAAAATAAGGACAGCATGACACGAAAGCCTGCTTAGTTGAACAAAATACGCAAATGAAAGGGTAGCATGGCATAAGAGCTTCAGTAAACTAAAATCTCATAAAGCACTCTTGAATTGATCAAACGAAATCCCTTTTTTTATTATTACATCAAAATCATAACCCATGTCCCTATAAATCCACCCTAACCATGCACCAATCCCCCACCCCTCACACTACCTACCTAAAACTCACCCCGTCCACACCTATCTCACACATACACACACACACACACACACACGCACACACACACACACACACACACACATTTTCCCTCTCACACACACCATACACACACGCACACTCACACAATACACAAAACCACACATAGGCCTATATCCAAAACGATCATACACAAACACTATAAATATAGTATCTCCACATTCCTGATATTCCTTTTATTCCGTATATCCCCTTTATACACACACATACATGCCGAAAAAAACACACATGCACAAAAGCACACCACACGCAAAATCCAAAACGCTCTATTCATCATCTCGTATTCCCCTTCCCCATTCCGTCCACACTCCTGACTTGAGAGAGAGAGAGAAAAAAATCCAGTTCATAATGATTATTCAAGCAGCATAAGTCTCCCTGATCATCTAACAGTTAAATGAGCAAGTCTCTCATAAGCTCTCCGCCTCTCTCTATCTCTCCCCCCTCTCTCACACACACACACACACACACACACACACACACACACACACAGATACACAGTTTTTCTTCTTCTTCAAAATACTCCTCAACGTCCCATCTGGATCCAAACGAGGAGGAGTGTGAGTGTGTGCGTGTGTGTGTGTGTGTGTTGGACTTGATAGCTTACACTTTGTGAGTTTGTTATTGCGAAGGCATAATAAGATGATAATAATTATACTTAAATGGGGTACCAGAGAATTGAGAAGTAGTCATGAAACTCTATCTGCTAGGGGTCAAGACTTATCTGGGGGGGGGGGGGGGGGGGTCGAACGATTCCCCCCCCCCTCTTCAATAGCAAGCAGGGTCAGCTGAGTAAACTAATTATTATTATTCTTTTTTAAATCATGCAACAATGAAAGAATATAGTTTGTTCTGTTGTTGTTGTTGTTTTCGTAGTTGTTTTCTTTTTCCTCTTTTGCAGTTTCAATGAATGGACAATGTGTCGCTTTTGGTGATCATTCGTCGTCAAGCATCCTTGTGCATTATGCATAAACCCTATGACGGATTTTCATCAAACTTGGCAGGTAGCATCCCATAGAGTGATATGATCTCAATTAGTTGTTCAAATGTGCACCATGTTGAGGAATCTTTAAAAGTTATCAACTCTAGGAAACAGAATTGATGGAATTATTAAGAGACTTCTACGTGTATAAAGTAGATTGGAGACTGCAGATCAAGGGTGGATCATTCCACATTTCATTATCACATGCCTTTAAGATATTATTTTGTTGGCGGGCAAATTTCTTCTTGAAAACGCATGGTCAAATTCTCACCAAGCTTGGTAGGTATTACAGAATGTAGTGAATGTAGAATGTAGAATATTTATTTAAACGAGTACCATGCCCAACATGGGGGCCCGGGGGGGGGGGGGGGGGGGGGAGGGGAGGGGCATTGCGGGGGGGGGGGGGCAATATAGGGGATCTTTACAAGCCTTCCCTAGAAACAGGGGTGATAGAGCTAATTTAGTGTCATCAGTGAGTAGAATGGCGACTGCAGTTTCAAGTTTCTTCATGGTAGATCCGGGGTGCTACTCCCCCCCCCCCCCCCACCTCCTTTGGGATGACCTGTGTGTGTGCGTGTGGGGGGGGGGGGGGAACCAAATTGAGGACTGATTTTTGCATCTTCCTCTTCTCCCTGACGATACATGGTAAATTTGCTGCCAAATCTGTCAGGCATCATCGCTACAGGGTGACAGAATATTAAATTTGTGCACATGGACACCAGCATCCAGGGGCCCCCAAAACACCAAATTAGAGAATCTTTAAAGCTCTTTCATAAAAGAAGGGGGAGCCAATGTGGGGGAGGGGCAGACTAGACAGGCTTTTTTTTTTCAAATAGAAAGCGTGGTCAAATTGTCTACAAACTTCTCAGGTGTTATCGTCAGCGTGCTGGTAATGTGTACCATGTTTTTTGGCATCTCTCCATAAAAATCCTATCAAGTTACGGGCCTGTCTTTATTTTCTTAGCTTATTTTTGATAAATATTGTCAAATTGCCGTTGTGCTGTGATGCTAGCGTTAGTTGTGCCACGCATGTTCTCTGGTTTCGTGGACGAAATGTTCATTTAGTTACAAAATGTCATTTCGTTACAAAATAATAATTTCATCGACGAAATGACTGATTTCATACCAAAATAGTCCATGCGACACTTGGCGCTCCATGGTTTTTGTCCATGGTTTAAACCATGGTTTCATTTGTACCATCTTCGTGAATTCTGGCCAAAGAGAAGATTGAGTGAAAGCAGCAGCATTAGCAGTGCACGTCAGTGAAAGTTTGAGGAAAATCGGACAATCGATTCAAAAGTTATGAATTTTTAAAGTTTTGGTGTTGGAACCACTGGATCAGGAGACTACTTGAGCTTATGACATCATTGTGTGGACAACAATAAAAAGAAAATATAAAGAAAATTCAACATGCTTTCACTTTTCTAGCGTAATGTAAGAACACTTGACTAACCGCTTTTAGAAAGCAGGGGGAATTATTACTACCCTTAACATAATATGTCAGTATCAATTTGATGGAACGTGTAATTTTCATGAAAAATGAATTTTGTGGAATTCTCTTTATGTTTTCTTTATATTGTTGTCCACACATAGCATCATGAACACTAGTTACCTCCTTATCCAGTCATTACAGCACCAAAACTTTAAAAATTAATAACTTTTGTATTGATTATCCGATTTTCCTCAAAACTTTCACTGACGTGTTCTACTATATATGTTGCTGTTTTCACTCAATCCAAATTTCTCTCTGGGTTTTGGTTTCCTTTAAAGATTACCAGTTTTGTAAAGACCACATGTAAATGGCCAAAGACAGAAAAGCGAATTAGATTGATGAATATTAAAAGCGCCCACCATGACGAAATAAAATGTGCAGGAGATTGCGATTATTGATGCGCTGCGGAACATTCCGTCGCATGGTTTAAAATGAAGAATCGTTCCATGTTTAGATTTACCTCAATAAACAGGAATTTATACTGTTCTATTAACACCAGATAATTAAGTTCCACACGTGTTTAAAAAACAATAACATCGGTTCCCTTCTCATGCAAGCATATCAAACGGGGTGACGTTTCATCGCCTCACAACACTTATTTGTTTATATTTTTATATTTTTTCTTACAGAATACGACAGTTAAAGGCCCATGACTGTGTTTCATCAGTTAACAAGCAAAAATCAATTCTCACTATCATTAAATACAGTTGTACAACAATTTGACGTCAGTAATGAAATTCATTCTTGTCGACTACTGATCCAAGCAGGAAGGTAAGTGTGCAGGTCCATGAGATATTTGAGAGGCGATGACATCATCCTTTCATCTCACTTGCATAGTTGGCATTATCATGGTCTCACAATTTATCAGCAGATAACCTTCTGATTATCATTAGAGCACGTTTATATTATATTCACCAGCAAACGTTCAAAAACTTATGAACATGTCTTCAAGTTCTATAGCTTGGTGGTTTCTCCGAGTTTGCCGTTGCAAAGTGGTTTGACTTAAAACTGATAATATCATGATATTGAATTACGCGCAGAATTATGGAATGACATAGGGTTTTTTTTTTGTTAATTGTTATATAAGCGTATATTATGCACATTCCCACACACAAAAATAAGCACACACAAACACACACACACACGCACATGTATATTATGCACATCCGATGCGCGTATGGCAAAACGATTACTTTTGAATTTAAAATTGTAGTTATTTGTGTGTCAGGAAGATGAAGACGGAATTAGGTAATCAGGCATTATGTATTGGTTTAAATAGTATGTTTTGAAATATGATTAACGTGTAATGATGATAATGGTAATTATAACATATGCATGTCATGTATGTACGTGCGTGTGACTGTACGTAATACTGTATGTCTCTGTATGATTGTATTTGAGTAGGATGTATTTTTGTTGCCTATGTTACCAGTGAAAATCAAATTTCTGTCTCCATGAATGAACAGACAATAAATATTCATATCACCACCACCATCATCATTATCATATATAATTATCATCAGCTTGAATATAGAGTTTTGTTTTATTTAAAAATAGCGTTTTTACTTCTCTTCAATATTTATAATAATATACTATTGGACTGAAAAGGCAGAACTATCAAATCGGACATAAGATACGAATGTTATGCACATGAAAGTTCCAAGGTTATTCTGCATTGAAAGAGTCGTAGTGAGTCGCATAATCATACTACATGATGCACATGGGATGAGGTGAGAATGTCATCATCTTACAAGTCTTTCATTGACCTGCTCAATTGATGCTCATTTGATGAAATGAAAAAAAAAGAAGAAGAGTTCATCATCTGAACCAAGTTATTGTTGTAATAATCTGAGAATATATATGACTTATTTATCCCTGGCATGAGACCACAAATTTAAACAAACCCTTTTTACACCAATAGTATTTAAAGCAATTTTCCCCGCACACATTACGGGAAAGTTGTGTTGTGATATTACATCATAATATACAATTCATGAATGTGCTTACAACCACTTTGTTTTTAACACTTCAGCTGCAAAAATGCCAGACGTAAAAAGTTGTGAGGTATATAAACAATGACAAAGGTTAAAAAAAGAAATGACAGAGATTACATTGTCAGGGGAAGAAAAGTCTGACTAAAAAGTCAGATGAATTGATGTAGGACGAAAGTTAAGTGCAGAGTGAATGAAAATCAGTGATAATTCGGGTAACATTCTATGCAATGTACTACAATAGTCGGACTCATTTAACACTTGTTAAGACGTTGTATACCTCTGAACATGGAATTTTTCACCCCCTACAAGTAGAACTTTGCTACCAGTATCACTGATTGGTGAAGACATGTGAGATTTTGGAAGTCTACTAGTGTCTAGCATGTGCTATTTTGATTTTTTTTTATTCTAACGAGCAACGATTTTTAATTTTGTTATTTGTCAGCTTTTGCTCACTTTTCATTGTCCACCTGTTGCCTTATACACAGCATTTATGGGTGAAAATATTGTTTTAACTTATGAACCTTCACAGACAGTGGGAGACAAGAACAGCAGGGGAAGGAATTTCGACATCAGAAATGTAATTGTTTCGCTTGTTAACTGTATCTATTTGACCCTTTGCAGGTGGTTGTTCAGCAACTATAATCTTGCAATGTAATATCACCGGCAATGATCTTTGCAGAACGGATGTCTATCTTTCCATCCTCACCACGTCACAATACACGAAATTAATTTGTATGTGGTGGGATTACATGGTAAATTGATATAGGTATCATGTTTGAAATCCTTATGTTCTGCATGCAGTATTGTTTCCGGCAAGATGAGAATGCCACACGACTGACTCAGTAGATGAAGGAATATGGCTTGCAATCTAATGTTTTATATCTGATGTCAGTGCCATACCATGATCACCCAACACTGATGTCTGTTTTCTATAGCCTGCACAAATCATACGTCTTCCTGGATTTCTAAAGGAGCATATCCCATGACAATGAGTTTATTTGGTTTATTCAAGACCCTTAGATTACAATTTTAAATTTAAACAGTATCAAGGCACACACACATTTAAATATGAAACAAAAAAGATTTTCTTTCTTGCCCATCATAGCCTTGATATTCCTTTCAGAAGTCTTTACTAACGACCAAAGGGAACTATTCATCCTCTCATCTATCGCTTCATAACACATCGATATCTAAATTGGGGGGGGGGGGGGCATCTCTAAAGAACCACTGAAAGCTTTACGTACATTTTCTATCACACATTTAGTGTTATGCATATAATTTCTCTCATATGAGTTCCACAGGAAAAAAATGCAAATATACAGGTGCGAAATCAGTTCTACAAACATGATTTTTATTTGAAAGTTTTATTGTCTATTTCGACGTTACAAACATAAAGATCTAATTCTGAGTATATGATTTTTAGTTGAAAGTTTCATTTTCTGTTTCAACGGGACAAACATTAAGACCTAATTCTAAATATGATTTTTTAGTTGAAAGTTTTATTTTCTGGGTTTTTTTTCTATTGGTATTACTAGGGGTAAAAACACAGGTTGACATAAATAAGCTTAATTAATTGGGGCTGATTTCAATACATGTGCTCATGAGACCGTAATCCAAACTAAAAACTAATTTCCCCCATCAAGTTTACACAAACAAAAAGTCATACACTCATGTAATTAGACTGTCACACGCCCCGCATGCTGCCCACTTCCTACTTACATCGCCATGTCTTTTGACCGGCTTCAGACTCAGACGTTGGATTAACAAAACAACAAAGATACCCCCACATGAATAAACTTACTAAAGTGCTGCTGCCTCAACTGCAGTCCAAATTTGAGTAAATGTCGTTATTCCGAAGGTTCGAATTTCCGAAACACACAAATTCTTGTTATAATATCCACAGTATGATGTTAGTCCCCCCTTCCCCCCAAAAAAAGAACACAAAAAAGAAGACAACAACAACAACACTCGAAACAAAAGCTAATGCGAACATTAAATTTTTGTGGTGTTATTCCCAAGGTTCGTTGTTCTGAAAGTTCGTTCGTCCGAAATTGAAATGATAGTTCGTTGTTATTCCGAAGGGTTCGTTAATGCGAAAAAAATAAATAAAAAAGGTTCTTCATTCCGAAGGTTCGATAGTCCCAACATGAATAAAGGTTCGTAAATCCTATGAAATGAGAAAATGTGCGTACTAAAACGGACCTTCGGAATTGCGAAACTTTCGGATTAACGAACCTAAGGAATAACGAACCCTATACACCTGTATTTCATTGTCGGAAAGACGAACTTTTGGAATAACGAACCTCCAGTTAACGAACATTCAGAGTAACGGAACTGTAACTTCAAGTTTATCCCTAGTTTCTGCAATATATTTCCCCCTTCATTTCTATATTTTGATTTTTTTTTTATTATTTCAACACTCTCTCTCCACATCGCCCCTACATTGCAAACCCTCCATGAGATATACACAATACTACGGAGGATATAAGTTGAAATGAAAATTCATGATTATTCAGATAACCACCCCCCCCCCCCCAAAAAAAAAAAGAAAAAAAAAGATGCTTGGTATGAGACAGAAGAAGAAGGTGTCTATAAACTGATCTAGTCCTATAGCAATCTACATAAAACTTCCACAGCTCTGAAACATGAAACAGTTTACCAATCTGACAAAGGTGAGAGTCAGTCGTGAAGTTGGAAAATAATCTTTCTAACAAATAACGCTGTGGTGTCAGAAGTCCTTCGCTCTAGGTCCACACGTTAGGCCCCTGTATCAAATACGTAAGAGCTTGTACATATTTCTTATTTTTGTGCGCAAATGACGTTTATGTTGTAATGCTAAAAATACATTTACGGGTGCAACCTTGACTGATGACTCAGTTTCATAGGGGCAAAATATCCATATTACAGCTGAAGGCCATGCCTCGTCGGCAAACAGCCAGACATGCCAAGTGTGGATTATTGTTTGTGCCTCGAAAGAGGCCTACACGGACCTTTATTGGACCATGCTCCATGTTTAGATTTACAAATATCACATGCGTAGCCTGGCAGAGCTTTGCGTGCGTTTAGCCACGTGAGCATTGAAGTAATGGACCCCTACTTTCCTTCCTTTTGCCATGTGTTTTATGTCTACAGCGCGTCAGGGAAATCGTCACGACACACGTACAACGAAACCTTAAACTTGGCCTATATGCCTTTGGATACACTGTGATCTCGTCGTGATAGAAATGTAATAGTTACACTCTGCCTCTTTTCGAAGGGACAATAAAGAAATAAGCTTTCACCATTGTATTCAACTTAAAGTTCGAATCTAACGAAAGAGAGAGACAGTGTCAGGTTTGTTTGTTTGTTTGTTTGTTTGCTCTCTTTGTTGTTTTCTCTCTCTTTTTTTATATACATGTACTTAGAAGCATTAGCGAAATATATAATACGTTGTGAAAAAATAAAAAAATTCTTCTGAGATGTTCCTCTGTGCGTCATTGTGACGTTACTCTGCCATTTGCCAAGCAACTCCCATTGGATTTGTATGTGATCTTTACATTTTCACGTGCACTGTTCGCCAAAGAAAGCAACACTTTGTACTGCAGGCAAGTAGTGATCTTACTGACATGGAGTCATGGTCAAAATCAAAAGCAGTATCTGTGAGTTATTCAGAAATTCATTAGCATTTAACGTCAAGAGAATAGTGTGGAGGAATGAAAAATAACGTCATTTCACGAAACTGTAATAGATAAGAGTAGGGCGCAAGATAAGATGAAAGTTACAACGACTACAACGACATTCAGAAAGAACTCCACCAACACTCGTCAACAATCTGTTTTCACTCGATAATTCACTGATTCTCCTTCTTTGTCTCTGTTACTGCGTCATTTGGCACATGTTCTGATAATTTTTATTTAGAATAGTAAAATTTTTTCTAACATAACAAAACATATTAGGCAAAGTTCTCCCTATAGCAAAAATGCTAATCATAAAAAATGAAGACACATATTTGATATGTCACTTTCTATTTCAGTTTTGCCTGTTCCCTTTATTCTGTATTGAATGACATTCTTGTCCATTTGTCTCTGTCCTTATTATCTTACATACATAATTATCATAGAAGAAATGTAGTCACCCATTTATTATTTATCATTATTTTCGTTGTTTGTAGGCTCATGTCGTTTGTTCTTGCTGTTCATCCTATGTATCTATTATGTGTAAAAATAAGTTAAAAAGGAGAAAAGAGTGATATGATCTAATTATCACATATCATATTAATACAATCTTATTTTGTATTTTTCCAGCTAGTGTTGTCTGCTTTAGAGACTGTAATTCTCTCGACAGACATGTATAAGGTATACGAGAAAAAAAAAGCTCGACGAAGTGGATGGCACGAATATGGTGGTCAGAGGCAGGAGTTTATGACATGCACGCAGGGATTGTTAAATCTGGTAATAACGATTTTCAAACAGTCGGTTTAAAAGACAAACTGTGCCAGAATGTGAAAAGGAAGGTTTCATAGTAACTCCATGGTTAGAGTGTACCGATCATCGAGACCAAAATAGACAAACAGCTTGATCAGAATGATCGTAGTATTCATTTGTGAATGACATTTGAATGACAACGTAGTCCGTAATAAATCGCGAGTGATTCTATTGCACTCATGTGTAAAAGCCTTGAACTGTTCACCTCTTCGCGATACAGAGGTATACTCCAGTTTTGTTTTAGCCATCGATCGCCTACATGACGTATCGATACGGACATTCGAAACGCGCACACAGAAATATTGTCTGCATAGCGTGTCATGAAAACACCATGTAGGACCTACGTATTGGGTAGAGGGAGAGAAGGTAACAACAGTATAGGTCGTCTGTACTCTTCAGTCAGCTCACTCGTCATTGTGTCTCTCTCCTTCTCATCCTCAATGCCCTAGCTCTTTTTCCTCATTTGCTATCCTTTCCCAAAAGCCATGTTGGTGGTAGCATGTTGAAACTTGACAGTTATGATGTCTTCATCCCCTCCGCATCTTACGACCATCATTTTGGAAATAAGTGTAGGTATTATTTTCTTTTTTCTCTTGCACGTGCGTCAAATAATGAAATAGAAATGACAAGGAAAATATGCCAATTAAATGCCACCTGCAATAAGCTCTTTGTCAATAACAGCAACATAATGTAGGTCTTTAATACGGTTGTATCTTTATCTTTATATCCATCAGTATACTGTTCATAGGCACACATACACACACACACACACACACACACACACACACACAAACACACATATAGTATATGTACGTATATATAATATATTATATATATATATATATATTTGCTATCCTTTCCCAAAAGCCATGTTGGTGGTAGCATGTTGAAACTTAACAGGTATGATGTCTTCATCCCCTCCGCATCTTACGACCATCATTTTGGTGTGTGTGTGTGTGTGTGTGTGTGTGTGTGTGTGTGTGTGTATGTGTGCGTGTCTGTGTGGATTTACGTACGGTAGGCCTGCTTGGAGAAATCCGTTAATTACTTAACTGCTGTAGTGAGGGAGGGAAGCCCAGTTAACTGTGTTGACCTTAAAAAAAAAATCCTTTCTTTCTACCAATGCAGTCATCACTGCTCTTCTTAAAGCCACTCTCCTATTAAGGTAAGTTCTGCTCTTCTCTTAAATTTCCATTTTGTCAAGAGTTTGACACATGCATAACAGCTTTTCACAGCAGGGGCGATATTTGCAGGTGCGATACTTTGTTGATGCTTGGCAAAATTTGGTTCAGAATTAAAACATTTTGAAATAAACTTTGAGCCAGTAAAGATTATTTCAAAGTAACACTGATTCATTATTCTTTAACAACTATTTTCTTCACATATTTAAGATGACGTCGGCTGAATGAAAAAAAAAAAAGCTTGACGCTTTAAGTGTGTTCGAATTGTGTATAAGAAAACGTAATTTCAAATAGTGTTGTTGGAATATTACGGTAACATCGATCCATGTGTGTGGAAGAGAAGAGGAAGTCAGTAAGATCTGACTGTTCTAATTCTTTACAACAATTTATCTATAGACCCGGGTAGTTAATAGCATTTGTACATTGTAAACGGCAAGCTATCATGGTGGTAGGGAAAGAAAAGGATATGGTTTACCTTGAAAAAAAAAAAAGAGAAAAAAAAAGAAAGTGTGTGGGGGGGGGGGCAAAAGTCATAACATTCTTTTTTTAAGGGGGGAGAGGAGGCGGCCCCCTCTTGCGTCGGCCCTGCAGGAGGCAATATATTGGGGCAAAATCTAATTTGGAATTTGGACTCCGTGTGCTGATTACGTGAGTGTGTACATGTCATGTGCTAACATGCATAACCTTGTCATCGGTTTCAAGTACATGCTGTTTATCCAATCAATCAAATGCTTCATACTGATATTCATATCGATTCGTTTAAATAATTCAAAAGACTTTTTTATCTCACTATTAAAAAAAACACACACCTATTTTGAATAATCATGATATTAAGAATGATTCAAGCCGATTGGTGATAGATTGATGGGGTAAGTATGTCTGTGACAAACCTTCAACAGCAGTTGGTATATCGAGTAACATCAAGTTATCACCAAACGAAACTCCTATACTGTCTATGTAAATGATCATGTTCAATTCAATTCATTTTATTTCCATACTTCTCATTTGTGGACATTATAACAGAAATCAAACAAGTTCTTTCACCTTGTAAACAATGTGCAAAACACAACAATATACATGGTGATAACACAGTAATTATATGTAATAACTGGTCAAATTTGAAATCGAGATGGGGTTGATCAAAGAAAAGTATGGCGGGACCTACATGAAAGCAAGCTTGTTTGGCTGTAAGCCCCGAGTAATCAGTGTTTGTGAAGAAGAAACGGAGAACGGATAGTAGATAAGACCAGATGATGTAAGGGTGCCAAATAAGAAAAAAAAAAACTAAAATGTGAACTATTACTGTGACCGAGATATCATTGGTTTCAGGAGGACAACATGATTTGCATAATCATAAAGCCTACTTTGGTATATATACATATGTACACTATAAACTGTTGTTGCATTAAAGCTATCGCCAGGATATGATCAGTAAGACACAAGAAGTAACATGTACAGCTATCAAGCCATTTGGTGTCCGCCGTCAAGCTCTGTATAGAAAGTAGGAGAGAGAAAGAGGGAAAGAGGAAGAGAGGGAAGCGAAGTAGAATGTGGAATTGATAATGATGAATTCGGAGAGCCTGACGGCAAGACTCAAAATGGAATCTGCAGCGTGTTGACAAGAATGTTTGATCGGACAATAACATACCACAATATTACATAAGACATTACAATTATTCAGTTTCTGCAAGATATGCACTCAATAAAGACTCTTTGAATTTGCGTTTAAAGGAATATAAAGACAAGCAGCTTGTTATTTCGGGGGAGAGGTCATTCCAATATCTAGGGCCCGTATACATTATCGTTTTTTTAGCGAAAATTGTTCGAGTACGTGGAAGGTGAAATGCGTCACTTTGGCGGGTAGGATAATTATGAATCAAATAATTTTTCCTGAACATGCGAGTGAAAACATCCGGTAACTCCTTGGCAGAAAATTTGTACATAAATATGCCGACGTTGTAACTAAATAAATCTGATATTTTCAGTATCTTATTTTTGAAAAATAAATCATTCGTGTGGGACAAATATTCAACATGGTTGATATTTCTGATGGCGCGTTTTTGAACACGGAACAGTATGTCAAGAAGATTTCTAGGTGCATTCCCCCAAACAAGAATACCATAATTAAGGTACGGAGTAATCAAAGTGGAATAAAGATTAAGCAGGATTTTACTTGGAAAAATATTCTTCAGTTTATTAAGAACACCCGTATTTTTGGAAAGAATGTTACTTAAATAACTGACGTGGGATTTCCAAGACAAATCACTGTCAATAAAAAGCCCTAGAAATTTTATATACTACTAACTTGATTTAATTCAATTTCATTAAACTTAATGTTACAAGGAAGGGTTTTAAGACTGTTGCTAAAAAGCATACCATGAGTTTTATCGATATTAAGTGACAATTTATTGGCGTATATCCAAGATTGCACAGATTTAAGTTCTTTATTCATTGTGTTAACAAGTGTATAAGGATCTCTGTGTGTTAAAAACAGATTGGAGTCGTCAGCAAAACATATAAAGGAAAGAATTGGCGAGGAACTAGGAAGATCGTTAATGTACAAAATAAACAAAAGTGGGCCTAGTAAGGAGCCCTGTGGAACACCACATGAAATTAACTTTAACTGAGAATCACGACCATTTATACTCACAAATTGTTTTCTGTTTGATAAATAATCTCGAAACCAGTCCAAAGCCTTCCCACGTATACCATAATGTCGTAGCTTGTAAATCATAATATCATGGTCAATTGTATCGAAGGCCTTTGAAAATCAAGAAAAACTCCAATAGTGTGGGAGACATCATCTATAGCATGTGCAACTTTATGGATAAAAGTGAGTAAGGCATGGGTCGTACTGTGGTTTTTCCTAAAACCAAACTGGGAGTTACAAAAAACTTCACACTTTTCGAGAAATTTGTGTGTGCGCGTATATACCAACCTTTCAAGAAGTTTTGAAAATGAAGTTAACAAAGAAATAGGGCGATAATTTATCACAGATTCTTTTTGTCCTTTTTTAAAAATTGGTACAACTTTAGCTATTTTCATTTTTTGTGGAACTATGCCAGTAGATAACGATAAATTAAAAATGTGTGTTAATGGTGTAACTACTTCATTAATGATGTTTTTAAGGAGAAAATTGGTGATTCCGTCACATCCAGAGCTTTTCTTATTGTTCAAATTTTGCACGATATCTTTGATTTCTTCTTCAATGACTGGTTCGAAAAAAAGAGACTGCTGATTCCGGTCTTTTAAAAAGTAATAACAATCAGTGTTTGAGTGTGGAATACTGCAGGCAAAATTAGGTCCTATGCTTACAAAGTATTCATTGAATACTTCTGCCACATCAGCTTGATCTTCAATATACTTATCATTATAGATAATATGCCTAGGGGGTTCAATATTCTTTTTAGTGTTCAGCGCTTCATTTATCACCTTCCACGTACTCTTGATGTCATTTTTATACTTGGTAAATTGCTTTGAAAATGCATTCGTTTGGCTAAACGTATGGATGATGTAAGAACGTTGCGATAATGCACATACCGAGACCGAGTTCGACTGTTAGGATCACTTCTGTATTTATAGAAAATGGTATTTTTATGGTTAATAGACCTAAGGAGAGATTTTGTAATCCAAGGTTTTGGGGGAACTTTTTTTACGGTTTGACCTAGTAAATGGCTTAACGGGTATACTGGAATCATATGCAGATGACAGTATTTGTGAAAAGTGTTCAAAAGCTCAGTTTGCATCGCTTTGGCTATTAACAATTGACCAATCAACGGATCTTAGTCTCTCCCTAAGTCTACTAAGATTAGTTTCTGACATTTCTCGAAAACCAGAACTGGGCGAATGAAAAGAAGCATTACTTACGTTAAAATTGGGCATAACAGCGAAAATTGGGCATAACAGCGAAAATGTTGATAAGATCTCTTTTCGTTCAAGACACTTTCAATCAATATCTGTTCACATATTGTGTGATATGAATCTAATTCATATACTGTGTTCAAGCTTGTGTGTATCTGGCACAGTTTTTCTCTTTTTTTTTGTACTCGTGATATGGGTGCTCCATTAATAGGTAAGACTTCTCAACTACCATTGAATATGGTAATTTCAACTTTCACTCATTTCCCCCGATCCGCTGCTACCTGCGTTGAGGTGTGCTTTTCTCAAGGTGCAAATGTTATTATATAACCATGGACTCAATAATATGTCAAAATCTATCACACAGGTAGGCCTACATAGGTTGTCACGGATAAACATGGATTAGCGAATGGCGAGGACATTGGGGAATTAACATGAACAAGACAAACCATTAACAAAGAAAGATTTAACATGAAGCAAGAAGGCGACTTGCTGAAACTTCCCAATTCACCTTCTGTAAGACGAGATGGCTATAAAAGCAAGGAACTCATTTGAAATTCCCTGCTACAAGAAAGCAAATAATTAAGACTCTCCGAGGCGTATATTTGATAGAACATTTGGGATGTTATTTCGTGTATTTTAATCAATGCATTGTATTTTTGTTTTGTTTGTATTGTCATTTCTGCTATTGTATAACGTATGATGATGTATGCGTTTTTATCGGGCACGGACCAGCTGAAGAACAGCCATTGGCTGAAGCAGGTTCCGTGCAAAAATAAACTGAACTGAACAGAACTGAACTGAACTATTAAAAAAGGAGCTTCTTTTTTTTTCAGGATGAGAAAGAGAGAAGGCGACTCATTAAATAACGCCAATTGACCCGCCGTTTAGAACGAGAGGGTGATTTTTCATAACTCCGCTTGGCTGCTGGTTTGGGGCAAGGAGGCGCCTCTGTTCCTTCAAGCAAACGTTTAATTAGTGCAACCAAGAAACCAAAATAGTTTTCTAAATCGAACCAAAATAACCAAGAAATACCAAACTTCTTTGGCTACTAAAGATATTTCAAATAGAATTCATGTCTAGCTGGTGTAATTATCGACCTTTCAAGGGCATTTGACACCATTAATCATAAGATTTTGTGACATAACTTTAAAGCAATTTAGCATACGTGGTGTTGTTAATGACTGCTTTCGCAGCTAATCTGATGTTTACACGACCCAGTTTTGCATGTCTAGTAGCTCACTGGACCTTAAAGAAATTGTGCGTATAGTGACCCACATGGATCCTTACCTGCTTACTAAGGGCCACTCTTGTTTATTATTTACATCAATGACATTAGTCATGCCACTGATGCAGTTTCTTACATCTTTTATGCAGATGACACAAACATCTTCTGCCCTGATCACCATCTATTCTCATTATCTGATACACTAAATCACAATTCATGGTGAATGAGCGGTTTTAAGGGAATAAATATTTCTGTTAGTATTGACAAATGGATTATGTTATTCAGCAATCGCCTACGATCTGCTGATCTTACGAAATTAGATCTTACTCTTAATGGTGTTATTCTTCCACTTGTTGAAGCAATATAACTTCTTTTAATACATCTCGATTCAAGACTATCGTGAAAGAACCACATAATGGAGGTTGGAAAGGGAATATCAAAGAATACCGGTAAACTCTCACAATTCCACATTGCCAAGTCATTCCTCCATTTCTGTAACTTGGTATCATCAGCGGTAGACATCCGCTACTATACATGTAATGTGAAACATTTGAAAGCTATCAAAAATAGAGCGATTCGAATAATGACAAGAGGGCAGCTGCGATCACAATATAACTTTTCCCGGTCAATTCATAATTTGGTTATTCAAGTTCCTATTCTGAGCATTCAATTTCACGCATTTCACACTCGCAGCACTAAAAGCAGCAATCAAATTCAAAATCCGGTCATTCAAATTCACTATCAGAGCAATCAATTTTTCATTTGCGTCATTCGAATTTAAGATAGGAGCATGCATTTCAGCAATAAGCAAACTTTCGCCCATTTCTGCCCCCATCCTTACCCCATTACTCCATCATTCAAAATATATACATTACCTTTAAACATACACTGCAAAAATATTGGTGCTATATATAGATTTAGAACCATGCAAGTGTCAATAAAAGTCCACACCGACAGGTGTAGAAATTATGTTATCATGGCGTGAAAGCGTTCACCTGGCACTTCGTGGTGTTTATTTGACACTGTACTTAGTGATATATTTTGGCATTGCGCTAGTGTTAATTCGACAATGACACTACATTATCCGTCAAATGTCAATAGGAGACCACACCAACTGGTGTTACTGTGGTGCCAATGTGTTTGCAACTTTTTTTTTTCCAAAAATCGAGTAGACCTACTTTATTGGAAAGTTCTTGTTCATCTTGTTGAAGTTCAAAATCAACAAGAAGAACAATAAGTAATTACCTTTCTAAAAAGAAGAAGAAGAAGAAAGTTTTATATTTTGAAGTGAATCCTGGAGGTGTAAAAATGAGCACCGGAAATTTAACACCAACTCGATATTTCATATTGAACAGCTGACTTTTTGCAGTGAAATCATATGCATGTAAGCCTTTGTGAGTGGTGTATATTGGTGTGCTGATATAAGTTATTTTCGCCCCTTTCTCCCCCATCCTTACCCCATTACCCCTTCTTCAAAAATATATTCCATTTCCTTCATTAAATTGATTGTACGAAGTAGGAAATTGATCACCTTAAAATGAATTTGAACGCCCCAAACAAGCTCATCGGGACTATCGCGTGAATTTGAATGCACGATTAGGAATGCGTGAATTTGACTTGACGAAAACGAAATAGAGCTCCCATAAATGAGATTGATTGCTCGGATTCTGAATTTGAATGCCCGAATATTTTTGCGTGCGTGCGCTGTGTGAATTTGAATGCACATTCATGAATTGGAATGACAAAAAGTATGAAATTGACCGGAAAACCCATATTATAGGTTTTCCCGCCCAATTTCATTAGATTTGCATTCGATTTAACGATGCGATCATTCAAGTTCGAGCGAATTTGAATGATCGTCGAGATCAACATTCAAAAAGCCAAATAGTTCATTCAATTTTATTTCATCAACATTCTTTTTCATGATTTTCTCACATGAACGTGTAAAAAGCGCGTTCAAATTAAAATTGCACGAGAACGTATTCAAATTCGCATCAGCATCGCCGGAATGAACATTAAGGATGTCAAATTCGCGAAAAGGCAAACATTTATAGCATTTGGGCATTGTTTTTCGTTACAGCTTTTTTATGTTCTTTGTAGCAGCTCATCTGTTTGAACAAATAATGCAAACTTAAAGGACAAGTTCACCTTCATAAACATGTGGATTGAGTGAATGCAACAATATTAGCAGACCACATCAATGAAAGTTGGGGGAAAATCGGACAATCCGTTCAAAAGTTATGAATTTTCGAAGTATCTGAGCAGTCACTGCTGGATGAGAAGACTACTGCAGTGTATGGTGTCATATGCGTACAACGACATAAAGAAAATAAAAAGAGAATTTCACAAAACTTCACTTTTTGAATAAAGTGCACATTTCTTCAACTTGTTACTGACATATATGTTAAGGGTGACATTATCCCCCCTGCCTTCTGAAAGAGAGAAGTCAAGTGTTCTCTTGTTATGCGAGAAAAGTGAAAATATGTTGAATTTTCTTTATTCTTTTTTATATCGTTGTACACATGCGACATCACAAGCTATAGTAGTCTTCTCATCCTGCCTTGAGTGAGCAGAAACTTCAAAAATTCATAACTTTTGAATGGATTGTCCGATTTTCCTCAAACTCTCACTGATATGTTCTACTAATATTGCTGCATTCACTCAACCCACATGTCTATGAAGGTGAACTTGTCCTTTAACATGCTTAATGTACTTTGAAATGGGACCTCTGACTAACATTAAACTCTCTCATTCCTCGACAAATCGTGATACTGAAACAACAACTTTCATATATACATGGATGCATATCAATACAATCACTTCAACACGACTTGGCGGCTGCTCGGGGATAGATCACATAAAGATCATGAATACAGGCAGAACTGTATAGTAGCTGAAACATTTGATAACAAGCAAGATCATAATGTACTCTTAAGAATAGTTCTACGCCTGGCTCGAGCAACGTATATTCGAGGAAGGTAAAAAATCGACCAAGGGCTGGGATTTAAAATGTACAAAATGAATCTGAACGTATAACAATTTCAAAGATATGACCATTCCGTAGGTGTTACATTAATATGTGATAAATAAAGTTAAACTAAGTGAACGATGGGGCAGAAGAGAAATACGTAAACTATGATTGAAATTAACTGATCAAAACTGAAATAAAGATGAAAATGATTATATAGTCATATAATATTTAACACTGAAAATGGGAATTTGACTTGCATAAAATGCGATATGAATCACATACAACAGAGCTTGCTTTTGTTGATTCAGTTTGAATGCTTACAGTTCGAAGTTGTGTTCCTATAAATGAAATTGAAATTAGTAATTGGGACGAAATTGAACGTATATCCACCTTGCGCGAAATTGAATGCCACTTTGCTTTCCCTCTCAATTGACTGAAATAGAATCTAATAGGAATGACATGAAACAGATTTGAATGATGAAAGAATTAAGATGAACCGTGAGAGCAGAGCGTTGATGAAAATAGCTTGAATTTGAACGCCTTCTCGCTAATTCGCATGCAAATCTGATGGAATTGGGCGGAAAAACATATCATACTAAACCTCTTTATTAAGAATTTATACAATCTTATACTGATGAGGGTATGCAATATCAACTGCGTATCTTCATTAATATCAATGGGTCAATGGTCTTCTGTCGACTCCATTTTGTAATCTGTTTTCATATACTTATTTTCATTATCAATACCGTACCCTCTCGTCTCTTTCTTCTCACATGCACATCGCCATGTCATCACGCTCACGTACCAACATGATGTAAGATTTAATGGACCGAAAATCTGGAATGAATTCCTTCTCCTCACAAAAAGTAACAGCTCGCTTAACAACCTCAAAAACCAAGCTTAATAATCTCTTATTAATCATTCTATTGCATGATACGATTATGACAACACGTATGGTGTTCTGAATGAGTACGTAGTATTTCTTTTCTCGCTGTCACTCTAGCCGTATGAATTGTTTTACTGCCTGATGGCCATTTTACATTCTCAATTCCCTCGATCACGATGTCGACCCTACCAATGTTGTACACGTCTGTGTCCCTCTTGTTATTGCTATTTATGTACATGCACGTCCCCGTCAATCTCAATGTCTCGGCAGTCTTTGTCTCTGTTTCTGTCCTTGTCCATATCTCTGTTTTGCATCTCCATCTATCATAATTTCGTATATTACTGCATATCATAATTATTACATTCATGTTAAGGACACACTCAAAGCAAATTCCTCACGTTTAAGAGATGTGCCACAGCATGTTCAAAACTTATTGATCGCATTGTTATTTGCACTATGTATATCATTGTTTGCTGGAACTGAACTGCAGAGAATTGTAGAATCTTCGATTTAATGTTTTATTTACATGTTTTCACATGCAAGACAGTGATATCGGTCACGACCACATGATATGCAAATGAAAATCCCAAAGGAGGTAATGATGTCATATCCTTGAAGTTTCTCATTTTGCTTCCACCTGTATCATCTAAAATTTTGCTGACGTCAATGCAAGGATGAGTTGACTTCCGTTCAATGATAAAGACTTTACCGTTCTGTGTGCTTTATCATGAAAGCGGATCTGTAAAACACTGAATGGAGTTACCAATAACGGGACATAAGGTCCGGTTTTCTTGTGATCAATGGGACTGCGCATTTTTAGAGAAGTTGAAAGACTGTAAGTTCACGGCGGCATGGTAGTTTGACGCGGGCACGCGTAATGCACTCATGTAGTCATGTTATTTGCTTAAATTGACGGCTATAGTTATATGGATAACATCCATGGATGATATAGCTGTATAACTACTTGGGCAATGCGAGACCCGATATCATTCTCCAACGACTTGTTTACTAGACCGTTACGTATGTATGAGTTATGCAAAACGACCTTTGGCCATTGCGCTTTTACAACTGCACTACACGAGCATGACCTTATAGTGCAGGATCTTGTTTAGCAGTTATATAGATATGATGGTGTAATTTTATTATTGTGTTTTTTGTTTTCGTTCTTGCGCAAGATATGATTGCAATTAGAAGCATACAAGATTCCCCCCAAAATGAATGAATAAATTGATAAAAGAATTAATAGATCTGAAAAAACCTCAATTCTGCACGAACCAATCATGCTTGTCTATGCTTTGATGTGTGTTTCTTGAGGCTTTAGTTTTGTTGTCCGTTGCGCGTGTGTTGTTTCCTCTGTGATGCTCTGCGGTCAATTAGAGGTCATTAGTAGATCCCTCTGTTACGTAAAGATTGTCTTTTAACGTGTGAACTCAATTTTGCATCTGGGCACATCATTAATAATAACCTACCTCTATACACTGCAAAAAGTCCGGTGTCAAATAGTGAACACCGACCTGGTGTAAAATTTTCGGTGCTCAATTATGGTGTTAAATTAACACCTACGGGTGTCATTTCCAAATTTTTTTTTTTAAAGAGTTTCTTAGTAACTGCACTTCTTGTTGATTTTTAATTTAAACAAGACGATCAAGAATTTTACATCAAAATACTCGATTTTTGAAAAAATGTGAAAATAGATTTACACCAAAGTAGCACCAGCTGGTGTGGTCCCTTATTGAAGCTGGACGGGTATTAAACCATTGATATTAACACCAGCAAATATCAAATCAACACCATGTGGTGTCATTTTTGAATTAACACCAGTACAGTGTCAAAGTAACACCAGGTACAGTGTCAAATTAACACCACGAAGTGTCAGGTGAACACTTTTCAACACCATCACAGTGCATTTTTAACACCTGTGGGTGTGGTCCTTTATTGAAGTTTGATCGGTGTTAGATTTAACACCCGTGGTGTTAAATCTAACACCGATGTTTTTACAGTGTAGAGCTTACTTTTTGTTATACTATACCAAAGTGCATAATCGAGACCTATGATTTAGGACTGAGGATATCATCTTCGCAAAGAGCCACTCAAATAAAAATGTCTATAACATTGGTGAATCTAAACTGAGACAATGAATTTCACTTGCCACTGAATAGGACTGTCTTTACAAAATCTTTATTCTCTTTTTCCTGCCCGAACTTTTGGAATTCAAGAAGCTCTATTTTTTTACGATTAAAAAAATAATAAATTCCATAGCAGAAGTTTTATACCCTTGAAATCTCTAATCTTAAGGGTTTTTTTCCCCTCATTAGAAATGTACTGATCTTAAAACACAATCTCCTTTCATGTAAACCTCGATGAGCTCTGTCAGGCATATCTTAGGTTTTTGTACAGTATATTATAATCAGTTATTGTTCATGACGGGACTACAATCTACAAGCCCTGCTTTTCGGCAGTCTCCTTCATTTCAACATCTTTGGTACAGTCATAACAGTCACATTTATGATTCTATTTCCGTTCAGAGTATTTTCCAATACTATATGTTGCATTTACTGCCTATGTAATATCAAATTGTAACTGCACATTTGTTAGAAATTAAAACAAAAGCAACGAAATGAAATCAGATAACTATGTTATTGCTAAAAGTCCAAGCATTATTGTAGTGTTAAAGACTCGGAACAACCACATCTCTGAACATTCATTGACTGTGTAAAAGGTGAAGAATTGCGCCAATGTACATGACAGACTTACCTTGAAGCACGCAATACATTATACATCTACATAGAATTACATTAGTATTTCGTATACACTCCAAAGAAAAGTGCAAAACAGAATGTTCCGAAGTACGGACTAATGCTTAACAGCTATCGTCTTTGTCCCATCATAGAAGTCTGCAGAAAGTATGAATGTATAGGTTGTTTACCTAGATTGATTTCCATTTCATTCCTTAATCTCTGTGAATGTGTGCTGAATAATTCAATGAACACTTCCATCCGTGCTGACTGAAAAAAAAAAACTGACACTCAGAGTACACTGATAACTGTGGTTCAACTTCTGATGCCTGATAAGTAGAAAAACAAACAAACAAAAACTATGAATTGAATGTTTTTAATGAATGCAAAAACGGCTAGCATGGAGAGGTTGTTGGTCCACCCACCAGATGACCGTTATGACAGCGTACCTTCATTGATAGCTATGGCAGTAGGCATAAAGTTGCCTACTATAAGTAGGACAATTTCGCCAGCTCGAGTTTTCCAAATTCATCTCAGAGATGCAAGTGATGACACATCCAGGTAAACTACTGGAGAATTCTCTCAAGAATTAGTTTGTTTTGCTTTTTGAATTACAAATTATACTGTGGTCTTCTAGTCTTAGTATAAAAAAAAAAATATGGTCTGCGATATTTTGCGTGCGCTACACTTTTTAAATGAGAAGGCACTCACGAAAATTTTGATAACCCTTGTACAGTAATGACCGTCTTTCTCCAATTTCTTACCGCAGCTCTCTACTCATATTGGCCAGTGTGTGTGTGTGTGTGTGGTGTGTGTGTGTGTGTGTGTGTGTGGTTTCATTTTGTGTTGTCATAGACGAACATCATTTAAAGCTCGATGCGAATGACTGCATTTGCAACATAAATAAATCGTAATAATAAATATTTGAACAGTCACAACAACAGCCATGTTAGTTGGGATGGCTTTGTTTGGACTTTAAGACCGCTGATATGAATATTTGAGCTCATGAAAGCGCGGCAAGAGCCATCTATAGGTAATAATCTTATGCTTGCCTTTGTTGAAATTAACAACTTAAAGTTTTCAATTTGACATGTTTTGATTAAAAATTATCATCAATCTTAGGCGAATCACATAGTATTTGTATTTACATTTTGTAGATGGCATCAGAAAAGATATCTTTGCTCACTCTAGACAAGGTCACCCATCAGTCATCGTTCATACATTGTACACTGACAATGTGTTTTCATTTTAAGGACTGGTCGGTCATCTATCCCTCTTTTTTAAAATGTTAATGCCAGTATTCTTCACACAAGACATGAAACGCCGCATCCGCGTTTATCCGCCACAAACATCACGCAACACGTAACTGTACATGCCTCTTTATTCCAGACTTCGGCCAAAGTGATCGGAGCGTATCATCGTGCACTTATCCACCTCCCTGTGCTGAGCGATAAGTATTGTTCAAACGGATCGAAGTTGTTTTTCAGTTGTTCATCACACCAGCTGTATCGTAATGCCCATTGACGGGGACCGATCGTCCGTATGCCACGCTGGTGATCTATCACTTCTGTATACTCGCTCAGGCACTTTGCCCTGGACGACTTCTTGAAGCTCTCAAGTTAGGCGTCTGGAAAGGAATGAAGGTAACTCTGTAAAACCAGGGAGGTGGTAAAACGCACCCATGCGCATTGGTTCAGGACGGGTATCCGAAGCGAGTAGGCGACTTGTTAACGTTCTGAGGCAACTTGCTCACTCTCACCACGACGCCTTGTTTGAAGCAAGAAAATGAGAAGGCGACTCAACAGCACTCTCTTATAGGCAGGCGTATTGTTTACAAAGACAAGACGAGAAGGCGACTTCTCAAAACTCACCTATCCTACCTGTAGGCTCCTTATTCAGACAGAGAGGCGCCTTGCCGTATTTCATTAATACCGAGTTTTAATAAATCGTTTTCTCGTCCTGAACAAAGCACTTATAGGCGAGTTCTCGCCATCTGGATGGCGGTTCATGGCGGTTCATGGCGGTTTGGCAATTCGCCGTGCTGGTCATCCGTCACTCATCCGCCATCAACCCCGAGAACCGCGGGGAACCGTCAGAAAAAATTAAAACATGTTTAATTTTTCGTGGCGGTCTTGGCGGTTAGAAATGGACCGTGTTCAAAACAAATGAGAACTTAAAACAGAATAATGCCTCCGGCGACACTTCGTGGCGGAGCAATAAAAAAAAAAAACAACAACAACAACAACAACCAAAAAAAAGAAGATGAACCCATAATACAAGATCGGGTAAGTATATTGAATGCTAAAGTTTCATTACTTTTTTTTTTACACATAGAGTATAGCAAAGAAAGTTTAATGTTCAAAAAGTTGGTATAGGTATGTTCAATAGTACAGTCACATTAAAATGTGTGTTCATAATTGTGTTAAAAGATGGCCAGCTACATGAACCTGAAGTTATATGCAGAAGAGTTATGTAAATATGTTGGGTTCTGCTTTCATATTTACGCCTTTTTGTAAGACTGCAGATATGTTGAAACATAAGAGAGTAGAGGGAACAGAGATGTTGAAACTTGAAAAAAAAAAAAAAAACCACCCACCATTATTATGTTACCTGAACCTGTAAATAAACAGGAAACTATGTAGATATATTGGATTCTTCTTTGATAATATGTATGTCTTTTATTGACTGTTGTTAGAGATATGCGAAAACTTAATTAAGAAAGCGAAAAAAAAAGAGATGTTGAAAGAAGCACGTACTTAAGTAATAATAAATAAACCTGCATATGAACAGGAAACTTTGTAAACAATGTTGGATTTTGCATTGACATGTATGTCTTTTTAATGAATGACTTAAACAGATAATTAAAAGTCAAAAGAGAGAGAAAAAAAGCATGTTGAAACTTGAAGACAATAATTATTGCTTATTGCATCACTTATGTCAATCTGTAAATACACAGGGGGTTACAACGTTTCGCAATTTCTTTTAAACTGTGTTTGCAGTTGTAACCCATTGAAGACGAGTGAAAGGACTCTGATTGCATCCAACTACGGGGGCTTGGTATGGACTCCTCCACCTTTCGGGGAAATCCGTGTTACTACTGCGCCAATCCGCGTTAGCGACGTCTTCAAAATGTGTTGAGAACGTAGTCACATCGCGTTTAAGTGCTTTCCGCCATCGTTGGGACACGGTTCACTGCGTTTGAGAACCGCCACGAACCGCCATCTAAACCGGCGATGTGTGATCGCCCCTTTGGGGAAAGCGTGAACAATGATGGGGCACTTCTGAGAAATGACCTGCTCTGATCTGTAATCAAACTGGCAATTTCAAAAACAATTGTTGCTCTTAATGCTATTGATAAAAAAACAACAACATACATTCACCATCGTTCCCAAAAGACCAAACTGTTTGAAGTTTCACTACGTTGTCTCTATATTTTGTGAATGTCGTATGTTAATTGTACAGCGCTTTGATCAGGTCCCTGTCAAAGCGCTCAATAAGAAATAGTTAATAATAATAATAATAATGATAATAATAATGATAATAATAATAGTAATGATAATAATAATAATCATGATAATAATGATAATAACAATTATATCATTATTGTTATCATTATTGTTATAGAAGAAAATTAATAATAATAAGATAGAAAAGTACCAGGACCTTGCCAGAGAACTTCGCCGCCTGTGGAATATGAAAACGAAGGTGATCCCTATTGTCGTTGGAGCACTCTGAACAACGCCGAAGCAGTTGCGACGGCACTTGGACGATGTGAGTGTGCCCGATCGAGTGCAAAACGCTCCAAAAAGCAGCATTGCTGGGGACGGCGCTAATCCTGAGAAAAGTACTAGAAGTCTAAGGTTCCAGGATGAAACTTGACGTGTAATTGATCTCCAAGAGATATCTTGTGAAGATAGAGACAATAATAATAATATCATTTTTATTATTGTCTATATAATATATATTATTATATATTATTATTGTTACTATTATTATTTTTGTTATCATAATTATAATTATCATTACTATTATAGTAGTAGTAGTAGTAGTAGTAGTAGAGGGTAGTATCATTAAAGCCAGTCATTGTCAGGAGAATAACCACCGACTAGGTAGTCATACACTGTATTTGATAATATGATATTACATTCACTTAAGACAAATTAATGCTGCTTGGATCCACGCGTTTCAACTCGCACTGAGTGCAGATATGATGAAAAGCATGACTAATGACGCACAGGATAATATAATATCATCATCGTATTTGTACAATGATAATATCAGATCCTATGAGCTTAATGTGAAGCTGGAATTCGTTTTTTTTTTTGTTTTTGTGGTGTCCTCCATACAGTAACCGACTTTTTTTTTTTAACAAGTGTCTTGTAATTCAAACTTTCTCCAATATTCCTCTTTGAATTCCTAAAGCTCATTCTAGTTTGTATTTGTTTGAAAGGAAAGTTCCTTTTAAACGTTGACAGAGAGCAGAATACAGAACATCCCATGTCAACAAACTAACTCTCCAGAATTTGTGAAATTCTCCGGTTGCCTTATGATTCAAGGCGGCAAATTACATTACCTCTTTCCTGATGGGATAAAAACATACAACGAACGCATGGAAAAAAAATAGTGTAAGTGTCAGCTCCTCAAGAGTCTCCATCTGGCTTTGATGCAAAGCTCTGCGGTTTTTTTTTCTTTCTTTCTCTCTCTCTCTCTCTTTGAGGGATACGTCGCTAGATTCTGTAATACTATAGTAAGTTATTAATAAGAGTTATTTTTCATTGCAACTGTTTGACAAATTGACCTTCACCAATGTAAATAAACAACAATTATTCAATGTTATAGTAAGAATGCCAGATGTTATAAAGTCGAAATTTGTCTTTCCACAAACGCTCTTTTCATGTTATACTCTACTTTGCTTACCTTATTTAGATATGGCATACTCGTCTGGAGTAACACATATAGGCCTATGTCATATAGAAAGAACTCATTACAGATGAAAAATATCTTCGTATTGCTTGTAATAAATAATGGAGATGTCATACCGATGTTTTATTCATGGAAATAACATTTCAGAAATTTATGATTTGTTTCGTTTGCATTAAAGACATTTCATTATGTACAAACTCACCAACAATTCGCTCCCTCTTGTATTCGACTCCATGTTCATTAGAAACGAAACTGTATTAATCCTACCCTATATACAATCCAATGAATTTTACTTGCCTCTGCAGATGAAAAATATCTTTGTATTGCTTGAAATAAATTCTCTTTTTTCTGGACGAAATTTTGGGATTCTCTTGATAGCAATTAATCCCTTCACCTTTAGATTATTTTTCACGAAATTCTTGTACATTTCAGAATGAGTTATACTTTTCTATAAATCTTAATTTAAAGTCCTTTTTTATTACAATCGTTTATCGTCTACTACAACTCTCTCTATACCCCCATTCTATACACAGAGACAATATTATCTTCTCATTGGTCACTAGTCGGAAGCACAGTTATTTGCTTCTGGTCACCAACCGAAATGTATCGGATCACAATATGATGAATCCAAATTGTGTTGGTCGACCATCAGGTCAGTGTCAGAACGTGTCGGGCGAAGATCCGATGAGGCAAGATCGTTCGATGAGGATCACGCTTGACATGTCTCACATTGACCTGATAGACGACCAACACGAATCGAATTCATCAGACTGCGATCCGATACACTTCGGTTGGTGAAAGGAAGTAACAACATTTGCTTCCGACCAGTGATCGATGAGAAAGAGCTCTGTGGAGTGGGGTATTCCCTATCTATACCTAATTGGTGAGCCCATATTATGTCGTGCCTTGCGTGCACTGGTTTTGACCTATAATATCTCCTCTTCCTTCTCCCTTTTCTCTGTCCACTGTGTAGATATAGTCGCTTCATGTCATTCATTCCGCATTTACTTTACTTTTTCTCTTTTTATTTTACAAGAAAGCTGCCTTGTATTTGTTTATGAGTCTGTATGTGTGCATGAATACGTCTTTCCTGTCTTTCTTTGCTTCATCCCCCCCCCCGGTCTTTCTTTGCTTTATCTCACCCCCCCCCCCCCAGCAATATGCCTAATTTTGACAGTTTTGTAATCAGACATTCTTTTATGAGGGGACTGCAAACTACAAGCCCTGTTTTTTGTTTTTGTTTTTGTTTTTTTAGCAGTCTCCTCTATTTCCAACTAATCTATTTCGGAATTCGGTCGTCATAGAATTTACGACATTGTATCTCAGTTCACAATTTTTTTTTTCATTAAATTGTGGTGTCATGTGTTTTCAAATGTTGTAATTATGTTTGTTGAAGATGTAATATCGAAATGAAACGAAACATGTCTTCTGATTCACAGATTACCCATTGCACTTTCAAATGGTTTATTGAAATTCTTTCCTTCTTCTTTTTCAAGCACAATGGAAGAGGAGGGGCAAATAAGGGTCATCCAACGAGTTCGTCACCCACAAGTCATACGCCCCACGACTGATGAGGTAGACACCAAGTGAAACAAACCCACTAGCTAAATAAAAGAAAAATGTTATTCAGAGGGGTGAAAGCTCAGGTTTGAGTTTCTTCAGTTTGTCTCCCTCTACAAATGAAAATTTGTCAAGATTGCAACTGCTGATCTGTAAATTAACAAACATGTCGGAAAAAAGGAACCAGTGGGACTCGAACCTGTCATCTACTGCTTTCCGGGCAGCGACACTACCACCAGGCTGTCCCTGGTTGCCGGCAGTGACACGATGAACATGGGACAAATACCCAAGCACTGCTATAATCAAAGTACGGTTACTGTTATTTCGAAGATTCTAACATTCGTTTTTCCTAAGTTTCGTTAATCCGAAAATAAAATATAAGGTTTGTTAATCTGAAAACGAAATAAGGTTCCTTATTCTGAAGGTTCGTTTATCAGAAAATGAAATAATGTTCGTTATCCCGAAGGTACGTTATTCTTAACCGAATTCCTAATCACACAAATTCCCTATATACCCAGAGGTTCGTTGATCCGAAAATGAAGTAATCTTCATCTAGTGACATACACTGCTGTAACAAAAAATAATGGTAGGAAAATGACAGAAAATTTAAAGGGGATGGCTAGTAACTGATCAGTGGGAATCAGTAGGAATGCTGGGGGATGATTGTTCCAATCCTTGTGGGATTCATTTAAGGGTACATTATGTATCTATTGTTGTGTGAAAATTATTTGCTTCAGAATGGTTTCATATTCAAGTAATAAGCAGTTTAATGTTTCCAGGGCCCCGTTGCAAGAAAGTTGCAATCAATTGCAAATAATTGCTAATTTTGAAACAACCCTTTTGATTGGCTCAGGGTCTGCCCTATTAAGAAGACATGCATGCAACAATGATTTTGATTGGCCAGTGACAATCAGTTGCAAGTTGCGTTTAAACGCAAAGTTTCTAGCAACGGGGCCCAGGTTAGCATGTCTGTACAGTAACGGGCGATTAAACACACAATATGTATAGGTATAGGTGGTCATTGATAATATGCATAAATAACTACGTCTACATGTATGAACCCCACATAGCTAGATCATAATAGGCCTACCATATGGAACACGTATACCTGTTACATAGATCGTGGAGGTGTTATTCACACCTATTATACGTATATGGTTCATAATGGACTACATTAGGTCAACTGCACAAAAACGTGGTCATCGTTAGTTTATATCAAATGGGTTAGTCAAATACTGGTTAGTGATTGGCTAAACACAGTCACGTGATGGAGGCACATTCGTTATGTTCGCCCATGAGCAGAACATTTTTGTAATGTTCTCCCATGGGAAAACGTTTTCACGTAACAAAATGACAGAAGGCCTAGGACCGCTCGCGCACAGTGAATTTGGCTCTGCGCGAGCGATTGAGCGCGTTGTACTGGTGGTTGACGTTGACGTATTTGACGTATTTGACTAACCCATATAACAAATGATGACTTTTGTTGTCGGGAACACGTACCAAACGTTCCACCCTCAGGGTTTTGAAATGCTATTTCGGGAGGCTATAAGTCCCTCGACTTCGTCTCGGGACTTATAACCTCCCTCAATAGCATTTCAAACCCTTCGGGTGGAACATTCGGTATGTTCCCTCCCCCGCCAGTCATCATCTATAATTGTACCTATTATCATAGCATGTGTTATGTATGGGAACAGGCGTTGCAGTGATGTATATAGGACAGATTTGCCCAACATCACGATGGGCCGAATGCATAAAACAAGCAATTGCTTGTAAGCAATTGCTTTAAGCAAAAGCACAAGATTGTCTAGCAAAGGGCTAGCTCAAGCAATTGCTTAAACCATAATTATGCATAACCTTTTGCTTGTCCGGCACAAGCAATTGCTTGCGTTTTCGACAAAAAGGACGTCACGCCTGTGCGAACACAAGAACAAAGGAGTGTGGCAGCATGTATTTGAAAGGGCATGTGTGTGCGGAAATATTTCCTGACATAGCAGAAGAGCTATGAAATGACACTCATAAATGCACACACAGACCCACACACACAACTATTATACACACGTGCATTACTGGCTGATTTCCATCACTGCTTACAGTAACCCAGATCTTCCAGATCGCATGTGCAGAGACGTCTCCTTGCTCTCCACCGAAGTCAGACGTCTTACCTGTTTTTCATCACATTTTTTGCGTGCTAACCACTAGACATTCCCGTTGTTGAAATGAAAAAGTTTCTTACTCTACTAATGAGTGATTTCTTGTAGATTTATACTACTCCTTCACAAGTGTGGTCTTTCTTTCATGAATATGAAAATGATACTTAAAAGGGAACGTCCCAGCTAAGCAAAAGCTCAAGTTCATTTTACAGAGCTTGGAAAATTGTAAGCAATTGCTAGCAAGAACTAGCAAAGGGTATGTTTTATGCATACGTTTTCAAGCACATGCTTGGCCTCTAAGCAATTGCTTGTGCTTGCTAGCAAAAGCTTCTGCTCACAAGCAATTGCTTGTTTTTATGCATAGGATTCGAGTAAAAGGCTAGCACAAGCAATTGCTAGCGTTTATGCATTCGGCTCAATGGGCCGAATGCATAAAACAAGCAATTGCTTGTAAGCAATTGCTTCAAGCAAAAGCACAAGCTCGTCTAGCAAAAGGGCTAGCTCAAGCAATTGCTTAAACCGTATGCATAACCTTTTGCTTGTGCTTGTACCTTTTGCTTTTCCGGCACAAGCAATTGCTTGCGTTTTCAACAAAAAGGAAGTCACGCCTGTGCGAACACAAGAACAAAGGAGTGTGGCAGCATGTATTTGAAAGGGCATGTGTGTGCGGAAATATTTCCTGACATAGCAGAAGAGCTATGAAATGACACTCATAAAAGCACACACAGACCCACACACACAACTATTATACACACGTGCATTACTGGCTGATTTCCATCACTGCTTACAGTAACCCGGATCTTCCAGATCGCACGTGCGGAGACGTCTCCTTGCTCTCCACCGAAGTCAGACGTCTTACCTGTTTTTCATCACATTTTTTTTTGCGTGCTAACCACTAGACATTCCCGTTGTTGAAATGAAAAAGTTTCTTACTCTACTAATGAGTGATTTCTTGTAGATTTATACTACTCCTTCACAAGTGTGGTCTTTCATTCATGAATATGAAAATGATACTTAAAAGGGAACGTCCCAGCTAAGTAAAAGCTCAAGTTCATTTTACAGAGCTTGGAAAATCGTAAGCAATTGCTAACAAGAACTAGCAAAGGGTATGTTTTATGCATACGTTTTTAAGCACATGCTTGGCCTCTAAGCAATTTGTTTGCGGGCAGTAAGTAATTGCTTGTGTTTGCTAGCAAAAGCTTCTGCTCGCAAGCAATTGCTTGTTTTTATGCATACGGATTCGAGTAAAAGGCTAGCACAAGCAATTGCTAGCGTTTATGCATTCGGCCCAATGAATTCTCTGACCAAGACTTGTTTTCACAATTTCATTTTCTATGTATTGTAATTCTTTTTGTTAACAGTGTATGTTACGATAATCCAGTAGTAATTGTTTGATTGATTTGAAGACGTCATCCTTGCCTCGTCATTCAAAGCCAAGGGACAGGAGACACACACACGTTGTACACGTTGTACGTGTGGGACTAACTTTCCCTAGCGTACGAAAATGAGTTCGAGATTCTGATACATGATTTAAGATTTGCAACAAACTACCGGGCAAGCTACTGGCTTGAATGTACCACCACATGAAGGCAGCCCTAAAGGATTCTTTATGCATTTAAAGGATTCTCCATGCATTTACTAGCAATACCAGCGCCAAAAGTCGTCTGCCACTGTACGTATTCATGATGGCGTACAACTCACAAAAGTAGCATGCATGACGTATGCAACGCGGGTGGTGAAATTTCCTACGAGGTCGGCTGGAGCCTGGCTTGACCAAAAGATGCGATGTTGCCTAACGCCAAACGAGACTAAAGTGGTATTAGTAATAACTATTACCTTGTGGAGCCGGGAAATGTGCAAATCTCTAAATTGAATCAACGGGAAATGTGCAAACGTGCATGACGCCGGGAAATGTACAAAAGCGTTCAATTTTTGCCGGGAAAAAAATGTGCACACGCCAGTTACCAAGTCTTCACCGATAGATTTGCACTAGCTATCTTAAATTATGGTTACTGATTTTTTGTTTTGTTTGTATAAAGCCATAGTTCTTGGACTTGGAGGTGCCCCTTCCCTCCCCCCCCCCAAAAAAAAGGGGGGAGGGGGGTAATTTTAACAAGATCCTATCACCATTTTGTATGGTGCTTCCTACCAAATTTGATGAAAATCTGTCAAGGATTTTATCAAGAAATTAATGGTAACAGTTCATGCGCAGTTTTGATACCAATAAGCAGTTTATCTACCATCTTTACACACAATATACGTATCGGTGAAATAACTGATTTGCACATTTCCCGGCAAAATTGAACGTTTGCACATTTCCCGGCGTCAAGTTTGCACATTTTTCGTTGATGGAATTTGCACATTTCCCGGCTCCACATACCTCCGCCAAGGAGCTTTGTTTTTCCCGGCGTTTGTTTGTTTGTTTGTTTGTTTGTCTTTGTGCAAAATAGCTCAAAAAGCTGTGAACGGATTTGAATGGAACTTATAGGAAAGGTTGGTAATGACACAAGGAACAGATGATAAATTTTTGTAGTTATTCGGGAATTTTATGAATTCAAGGATTCTTTATCTTTTGGCAGATAGGGTAAATGAACTTGGGGGTTCGGTTTTCATAAGTGGGCTAAAGCGCGTGCTCTGCTCATGCAGAGTACCTCGCAGCTGGAAACTGATGCCGTAAGCATGGAGTGGAAATCATATGCTAGAGTCACACACGGCCGGATTTCGTACCGGGTCCATAAGGGATCAAAACCGTATCGACCCGGTTCGAGCCGTAGAGACCCGCACTGACCCACATCGTAACCCATGTCAATTCCTGATGGATTCCGGGGGCTACGATACGGCGGTGAAAAGTTTTTGGTCATGTTCAAAATTTTCTTACGGATTTCAATTCCGTATTGATATCCGAATTGACCCGGTTCGAACCACATTGACTCGCATAGACCCGCTGCAACCCGCAGCGTAAAACCGTATGGACCCTTGCCGTATAGTATAAGTATAAGTACAGTATAAGTATGCCGAGTCTCAATCTATGTAGAGCCTATAAAGTACTATAGGAAATGGGCGGAGGAAAGGTAAATATTAAAAGAGGATGAGGAACTATTTAATCTATTTCAATTGAAGTGACAGATCTGATGCACACTTTTTAATGAAATATTGTATTCAGAAATGTGTCAATCTTTCAATGTAAGTATATATGGAAAGGGACCTATATAACCCGAGGGAGATATTGCATTTTTCAGAATTGAAATTCAGGAATCTGTTGCACACTCTGGGTGAAATATTTTGATAATTTTTTATCAAAAAGCTAGGAAATTTACACATCTCTGGAATTATTGGGGTGGGGACAAAATGATGTGTTTGCCCCTCCAACATTTTCAGAGGGGGGGGGGGGGAGACAGCTACCCCCTCCAACGTGAGGGAGATTTTGCTATTTCAGACCTGTACTTCAGAGATCTGTGCACACATTTTTTTTTTTTTTTGGGGGGGGGGAAATATTTGAGCTTTGTTTCTGTCTAAAAAGTAAGAAACATCCGTATTCAGGAAAATGTGCTGTAAAAGGATGTGGGAGGGGACGCCCCCTCCCACACAAGGGAGATTTTGCATTTTTAGACCTGAAATTCAGAGATATGGTGCACACTTTTGGTGAGATATTCGAGTTTAGGTTTGTGCCTTGAAAAAATAGGAATTATAAAACATAAAACTAGAATTCGGAGAACTGTTGGGGGGGGGGGAGACCGTGGGAGATACCCCACTCCCAACACGAGGAAGATTTTGCTTTTTAAAGACCTGAATTCAGATATCTGGGTACACACTTTTGGAAAGATTTTTGGATTTGGTACTCTATCAAAAAAGTAAGAAAAATAAATATTCACAGATTGACTATATGTGAATGACTAAATCGTGGTATCTTCAGTTCTTGATCCGTACGTGTGCGACTCCAGTGTATGGAAGTTATGCCAAGTCTGATTGTATGGATAGGAATCGAGTGGGTGAAGGGTAGGGCCTGCATGTAAAGAGGATGAGGGAACCTTTGAGTTTATTAGAATTGAAGTGACAGATTTGATGCAACTTTTTGCTGAAATATTCTGCAATTTGCAAGATGATTATGTTTGCCTCCCATTTTTTTCTTCTTTTTTTTTGGGGGGGGGGGAGGGGGGGGGGGGGCAACCACCCCCAGATCGACGTCTCAACATATATTAGGAGGGAACTTCAGCATTTCTAAGTGAAAGATCTGCTGCACATGCTTTGATAAAATATTAGGAAATACGTCAATCTCAAAGTGTACAAAGTCTATCGAAAGGGACCGAGTAGTGGAGCTTTTGTATTTTCATGATTGCAATTCAACCATCTGGTGCATACTTCTGGCGGTATTTGGACAAGAATATTTTCCATTGAAATAGTTCGATATTTGTCATCTCTTATAACAATAACAACAACAATAATAATAATAATAATAATAATAATAATAATAATAATAATGTCTTATTTACCAAGGGTATAGCCTCTTCAGTGTTGCCACTGCTCTCTCAAAATATTTGGGGGCACAAATGATTTGTTTGCCCCCAAAATATCCATGGGGACGGGGCAAACGCCCCTTTGCCCCCCCCCCCCCCCCATAGGATCGACGCCACTGTGGTCATCCCTGAATATGTCCATAATCTTATGTCCATTCTAATGTCCATACTAGTATCCTGACTGAGTCATCATCGTTTGCTCAATGATTCAAGAAATGGAGGGGGGGGGGTTCAATTATGGCGGTATTTTTTTTTTCGAATATACGTATTTTGCAGAATGTCGATGGTCCCAAGTTGCGCGCGCCATAGAACGTATACAATCTATAGGCCTATATTATTTGACGTTTTGAACATCTGGATTACTGTTTTTATTATCTATTTTCTATTATCACTATTTTCGTGAGCGAGCGAAGCGAGCGAGCGCTTGAGAAAATTATGTAGGCCTATATGCAAATCCTACAATGTAGCCGAAATGTGTACAATCACACTTCTTCTTTCATTCTCTTTTTTTTTTTCAAATTTCGCGGGGGGGGGGGGGAATGATTGCACAGGCCATCCCCCCTCCTCCATTTCGGGGGGGGGGGGGGATGTATCCGTCGTGGATTACATACCAAAATTTAACTATCTGTTCCTTTTGCCAATAGCAACTTTTCCTGGTGTAGTCCCTGAGTTTCATCGATTCTAAACTTTTTGAGTTATTTTGCAACCAGCTAGACAGACAAAAATACAAACGCCGGTAAAAACATAACCTCCTTGGTGGAGGTAAATACCACTGAGGTGGCCGTTCTGGACCCCATGCCCGTTCCCGAATCTTCGGAAAAGGGGTAAATTTTATGGGCTCATTCCGGGGGAAAAACCCCGAAATATCGTTGAAGCACACGGTCCCGAATGTGCTTACTTATAGACCGACTGTGCATGTTTTGCTGTAAAGCATGCAGGGCTGACCTTCTTTTCGCAGGGAAGTCATGGAAGTATAGGGCCTATATCTTTTCTGGTAAGATACAGCATGAGAAAATCTCTAAAGACATTCCTGTCCATGCAAGGGCTGAAATTATGAACACTCTTCACCTCGGAACTCTTCCTCCATTGCGGGGGTAATTTTGATATCTTCCCTTCCAAAAGCCCGTGATGGGGTGGGGGTGGGGTCGCAATCCTGACCCATTTCCATCCCAACATGATTGTTTGGCCGCCTGAGTGTGTACGTGTGTGTGTGGGGGGGGGGGGGAAACTATGGCATCAACTTTTCCTGTAAGTTTCATCCAAATCCGCTCAAAACTTTTTGCGTTATTTGGCAAACAGACAGACAGACAAACAAACAAACCAATGTAACCTCCTCCCGGAGACAATGATACAAACAGTGTTATAAAATGGGCTTTAGAATCTCTGCAATTGGTCAATTGTCATGCATTGATTTTTCCTGATCCACACTGAGCCATGCGTCCCGTTAAATCCGAACGCATGGCCATGCATCCGGTAAAATCCGAACGCATGGCTCAAGTCTTGTATAGTGTTAGGTGTACCGGACGCATGATAAAGAAAATAATTGTATTTCATTAATATATGGGTCCATTTTATAACACAAATGATGTATAGGCCAATTTCTTGGATCAGGGGTTGGATGCTCTCGTTTAACTTTGGAACAGTCTGAAAACCCACTCGCTGCGCTCATCATACGGGTTTAGACTGTTGTTCCAAAGTTAAACTCGCGCATCCAATTCTCACCGATCCACTCTGTCCTGTGCATCATTTGTATACAATGTGTCAGTGCCGTATATTAAGAGAGTCTGTCGGAAAGCGGTGCATCATTACACTAAGAGCCAGGTCGGTTCGCGCAACGCCATGCTGCGCAGGTAGGCATGACGAATCTTCAGTTTATGGCAATAAGATATCAAGATATCTTTCGTGTTGTACCTTCTACTTCAATAAAGTTGACAACCTTACGGCAATGACATAGCCCCACTGCACCATGACTGATATTCAGGGGAAGTCCCCAAGGCAAGCAATAAACACCTAAGCCGAAAACCGAGTTGGCCAGACTCTCTACGGCACTGCAATGTGTATGGTTGGGGCACCACCTATCGGCAGGGCACCTTCCCATCGGCACCCTGCGTATCATGGCTGTTTGCGTATAGAACGAAAAGGTACGCGCGGGATTAAGTGTCATTAGCTATAAAGACAATAAAAACGAAGAAACGAAAATCAAACTCAAACAAACCAAGCTAAAATTACACATCCGCTCAGTAACGACGCGTGGCTGTGAAATTCACGTGTATTACCTATGGCCTGTGAAATTCACCTTTATTACCTATGCTGTGAAATTCACTTGTATTACTATGGAGGGGAGGGGGTGCCGATCGCAAGGTTCCCTTTTTAGCAGCGCGAAGAAAACGGAACGCACGCACTAAAATTGCGCTATTTTAAAACGGAGATTCATAATCAACGAGACGGTCACAACATTCAAAACTGCAGTATTTATGGCATATTTGAGGTAAGAATTAGGCGGATTTGTGTTATATTTTTAGAATAAACAAGCTACAGATCCTTAGGGTGACGATAGGTGGTACCCCCAACCCTACTAACATTAGGCATGGATTTAATTTTATATTATATTGGATGGCTATGAATGGGATACCAGGGAATATTGCACGAGTTAAGGCCAATATTGCACGAATCGAAGATGAGTGCAATATTCCCTAGTATTCCATGAATTAATGCCATCCAATATAATTATCATCTACAATCAAGTAGAGAAAGGCATAAACTGCACAAAAATACCGTGCTTCTACTCGTCTTTGAAGTTGGCTTGGCGGTAACATCACAGCCCTGATAAGGGGAAGCCCCTAAAACTGCGTATGAAGCATGCAAGCAACTAGCAAGATGTTTGCGCACTTGTGAATTGTAACAAAATGACGCGCACTATTGCAAGCGTTTGCGCACTCTGCAAGCGCTCGCGCAACACACGAAAATGCTGAGGAACTTTAATTCCAAAAATCGTAGTGAGTTGATAAATTCAGCTAAATTTTGTAAGGAAATAATGAAGCTCCATAAGAAATAATTATTATGAATACCATTATTTGTATTTTTTCATGTAAATATAGCTTTTTACAATGTTTTGCTTTATATTATTGAAATTGCTTTTATCTGCGTTATTGTTACCCTGCTTTTCTTTTTTTTTAACTGATTTTGTTTGTCTTCCTTCTCTCTTTCCTTCTCTCTCTCTCTCTCTCTCTCACTCTCTTTCTCTCTTCTGGGTCCTGCACCATTCTGTATATTTTGTATATTTTGTAAATATCATGCAATTTTCTGTATATATATATATATATATATATATGTAATTTACAATGTATTAATGTATTAATTAACTGATTTTATCTGTTACGATGTTCGTTTGAATTTTCTTCAATACCCTGATGTTGGGTGACATAAGAAAAAAAAACCATTGTCATTGTCATTGTCAAACCATTGTCATTGTCATTGTCATTGTCATTGTCCAGTCAGCTCTTGATGCTTTATTTGATTATTGCCAATTGTGGCATCTGACCGTTAATACTGCTATTCTAAGACTAAGATAGTTATTTTTTCCCGTGGAAAAGTTAGAACAAGTCCTACCTTTCTTTTCGGAGATGAAAAAAATCTGTGTCTGCGATGATTATGTTTACTTAGGAACGACGTTCAATTATAATAATAATTTTAAGAAAGCTATAAACAAACAAGTAACCCAAGCCAAAAGAGCGTTGTATTCCATGAAAAGTAAAATTTTACCTCTCCTCCTTCCAATCGACGTATAAAACTAGAGCTATTTGAACATTTGATCATGACTATTTTGCTTTACGGCAGTGAAATTTGGGGTTTTGAAGACCTCGCCCACATTGAAACTTTCTTTTGTAGATATTGTAAGGAACTTCTTGGATTACACAAGCGAACTCCGAATTGTATGGTTTACGGAGAAATTAATAGGTAAAGATATAGATTACAAAAAACAGTGACCTCCGGATGTTAATGTTTTGGTTTAAACTTGTTAACAGTAATATGTCAAAGATAGCGCATGTTTTGCATAATTTTCAATATGTTTTATCGGCGAGGTAAGAAAATTCGATGACATGGGTAATTAGGATAAAAGAAATATTTAACACCTTAGATCTAACTGCAATTTGGAACAGCCAAGCATCACATTTAACTTTATCTGGCTTCATACGTTTAGTCAGTACCAGATTAAATGATATTTATAAACAAGAGTGGCATAGTAATGTAGACAAAAATTCTCAATGTTTAAATTATCGAATTTTTAAGCAGGATCTTCATTTTGAGAAGTATTTTCGACACCTTAATGATTCACAGGCCAAAATTTTATGTAAATTCCGTTGCGCTAATCACAAACTGCCAATTGTTTCTGGAAGATACAATCAGATTCCAAGAAACGAAAGATTCTGTACCCATTGTAATGAAGAGAAAATTGGTGATGAATTTCACATCTTTTTTCAGTGTAGACTCTTTAATGAACAACGAAAGAAATACTTTAAAAAATATTACTGGAAATACCCAAACACTATGAAGATGGATCAATTATTCAATTGTCAAAAGAAAACAGTCCTTTCCAATTTAACCAAGTTTTGTAATTATATAATCATAATGACACATGTTTAGATTATTAGTATTTTTATCTTTTTTGCAAATACTACATGCCTTTTTTTACAGGCTGTGCCTTCTTTACAATTGCTATACACTTTGTATAACTTATTTGTCTTTTCACTCTCTCCTCTTTTTTTCCTTCCATCTCTCTACTTCTTCTTCTTCTCGTTCCCGTCTCCATATTTCCTTCATTCTTGTTCACTTAGTGTATGAATTCATTTCCGTATGTCTTTGCGTTTTTCTTTTTTCTGTTTCTATTGTTTTTCTATTTTTTTTCTGAACCAAAAGTCACTCGTATATCTTTTGTTAATTCACCAGTCTTGTGTCCTTCTCACTCTCCCTCTTCACCTCCATATTCCTTCTCTCTCTCTCCTCTCTCTCTCTCTCGTCATATTTCCCTTTCTTTGTTTAGTTTTGTTTTTTGTTTTTTTCACCATATATCGTGTATATATTGTATATTTCTGTACATTTTTTTCTTTTCATCAATCGCATTTCATTCTTATGTTTTTGTCATAGTTGTTTTGTACACTTTTCAGAGTTATTTGCAATCATTATTTATTGATATTATAATGCGGAATATGTTTTTCATTGGACTCCCATACCCAGAGTTTAGGTTGTGAGTAAATAAACTTTTAACTTTCAACTTTCAACTTTTAACGAGACAGGATGTGGTGTGATCTTGAACGGCCAGTAACAACGGTAGTCTATGGGGAATTAATACGTTGGCCTATGCGTTTCGTTCAATATGCTCTGTTATAAAATGGGTTCAAGAATGTAGCCAATTGGAAGCGCTGAAATGAGTCACGTGTGCGTGCATTAATTTTACTATCATGCACGGCCTTGCAAAAAAGCGTAAAGTCACTGACGTCACAATGTTTACACTAGCAGTGCGCACTTAATCAGTTGTTACAAGTGCGTCGCGCGCTACCATACGCGCTGTCAATCCTGTAAACAACTTCTCGTTCGGGCTGCCAGCCGGCCTTTCTTGTGCACAACAATCATGTGGCGTACGTATACGCTTATACGTACAGTACTTACATGTGCGGAATTTCCGAGTGCGACGTGCGTAAATGTTTGGGACGAACATCCTCGGACGTCTTGACCCACAAAGGTACGTGAAAAACGCTGACAAATGCTGTTAGTTTTCGAATTTTCGACCCATTTTATAAAACAAATGATGCACAGGATTATTTCGTGGCGTTAGTGGAGGCGTAGCTCACTCTCGGGTATTTACAATGTAGTGCAACATGCACTTGGCTTCGCCTCGTGCATGTTTCACAATTGTAAATACCCTCGAGTGTACTATACGCCTACACTAACGCACTCTATATCCTGTGCATCATTTGTATAATATTGAACGGTAAAAATTGAGCGGACAACATTAATGCGCCGCTAGAACGTCCTATATAGATGATGATGTATTATATTAAATGGGTTAGTCAAATACTGGTTAGTGATTGGTTAAACAGAGTCACGTGATGGAGGTACATTCGTTATGTTCTCCCATGGGCGAACATTCTTGGTAATGTTCTCCCATGGGAAAACATTTCCACGTAACAAATGACAGAATGCCTACGCGTAGGATCGCGCGCACAGTGAATTTGGCTCTGCGCGAGCGAGTTATATGTAGTACGTAGTGCGCGCTAGCTGCACATGCACGCTTTGCTGGTACATGGACGTGGCTGCAAAGTTCCTAGGAGCCTACAGATCTCTACGATCTTTGGTGGTTGACGTTGACGTATTTTACTAACCCATATAATATACTAGTAACAGATGATGACTTTTGTTGTCGGGAACATGTACCAAACGTTCCCCCCTCAGGATTTGAAATGCTATTTCGGGAGGCTATAAGTCCCTCGACTTCGTCCCTCAATAGCATTTCAAACCCTTCGGGTGGAACATTCGGTATGTTCCCTCCCCCGCCAGTCATCATCTATATAATGTTACACCAATCATAAGGAATGTGACTTGGTGACGTGTCTCCGTTTCCAAACGTCTCCGAGCAGCAACCTACCTCCATGAGCCGGCCAAGGAACGTCGCGCGTTCCATTGACTAAATGCGCGACTGCCCTGGGAAATTATGAAGTGGGTCATTTTCGTGAACTTGTGATGGCTAGTGTGCAACGTTGCTTTGGGCGGGTAGTAATTGTTGAGACACGCATCATCAGAGGAAGATGACCCTGCTCTCTTCTGGTCTGAAATTTGGGCCGAATTTGGATTTTTTTCTTCTTTTAGCTCTGATAGTTTTCAAGCCATAATTTTTAATATTTGCTATGAGCGTGTGGACTTCAATGCATGCGCTTTCCATGAAGGAATAATGATTTTGCATGATCAAAAGTACTAGTCTACTATAATCAGAAGGCCGTTTGTAACTCTCAGATGGTCATACAATTACGTATCTGTAAGTTGGATTATCTGACTGACCGATAACATCATTGAATGTGATTGCGAAAGTGATGCGAGTCAGACTAGGATATAAAAAGTAGCAATTTCACTACATGTTGACTCTCTGGAGACAATCATAAAGTTAGTACGAGTACCATTCAAATAATCCTTCAATACCTCCCCCCTTCCTCCGCCCACTTACACTTGTACAGATGAAGTATGAGTTGCTACTAGAAGAGCACGTAGTCGGCCATTGCGTCAAACAACGCACTGTCAGCAAGTGTACTTGAGGCCTACCTTGTAGAGAAAATTGTTATTTAGTTTTCCTGGTGTCTTCCAGGAGTAAGTTTGATGCGATGAAACTGAAAGCATTGTTAGCTGCATTATTAGAAGAAAACACACACACACACACACACACACACACACACACATATAGGCCTAGGCCTACATTTATTTTCCATAAAAGGATTTTTTTCCCCTACGGAGACCTCTCCCCAACTCATTCATATCAAATTTTATAGGGAAATTTCTTTTAACATTGTGTCAGAGGTCCTGCCAACAGATGCCAACCTTTAAAAACAATAAACACAAAAACGAAGCCTTGTTTGAATACCTCCTGCGCAAAACACTGGGTATCAAAGGGTGAACCGCCTATCCATTGTTCATATATAATTATGCTAGATCACGCTGGCTATATTCTTCGACGTCAACACACATTATGATCATTCCTGTAATCACCGGTGAAAATATTTCTCGTAAGTGTACTTTCGGTAACCATACTACACGCAAAGCAGGGCCCTGTTGCATAAAACCCTTACCGCTGGACTTACCGCTCCTTTCTAGCGGTAAGTCTTCAAATTAGCGGTAAATTTTATAATCCTTGATGCTGCGATTGGCTGTGACGCCTAATTTTGACGGTAGTTACCATTGAAATTCAATGGTAAGTTTTATGCAACGGGCCCCTGGATTGACTCTACCTGTTGGCATGGTACGAGTGTGGTACAGTACGTAGCTCTTGGACAGTGCCTCTCCCACAAGCTCCATGACTATGGCCATTGACAGGATGACCATTGAGTCGTAGACGAGGGACGAACTGCCGTCTCTTCAAAGTGGTCGCCCACAAAGCTACAAAGTAGCAGTAGCATTTGTTGTAACGTACTGCAACATCTTGACCACACAGTAGCTGTTGATACTTAGTAGTCTGCTATGTAACATTGAGATGGAAATCGCCCATACAATAATTTTGGGTAGTTTCAGATGCATGTCTGTCCGGCTAAATCGTGTCAAATGTCCCAGCATAATGTAGGTGTATCGCAGTGCCTGGTGTATCGTTATGCTAGAGTTTTACGAACATATTAACTAGTCTGATGTAAAATCGAGGGTTCTGTCCCTTTTCGCGAATGTGCCGACCATCTAAATCTGCAACGAGTATACCGTTAATCAAGGTATGTTTCTAAGGTGACTGCCAGCACAATCATACAGGGTGTAGGCCCTAATACTGTTTTGTCATATTATACCCAACTAACCATATTGACTGTCCGTTTTCTTACCTTCTCGCAATTAATACAGTTTTGTTTTCTACAAATGCATTTCTCGTAGCATATCCACACACACACACTTTTGTACTTTAATTCACTAGTATAAATAATATTCGGTGAGATGTTTATCAAACCTAACCACCTACTGGTATTCTCCTGGTTGGAAAAAAAACCCCAAAACGAATACTAGTACCTCGATATTCTAGTAGTACATGTACTAGTATCTGACCGAGAGAAACGGCGGCATACGCTCACAATGTTATGTTACACGCTGTAAGACTGTATCACACTACTTAGTACCTTGTGTGTAGTATTCATAGCTGCTACTAGCACTAGTATGCCTTTCACGTTGAGGCACGTTTGGTTTGTTGATGTTTTGAGCCGAAAATTGGGCGTGGTGTACCCACGTGTGTTACACATGGCCGTTCACTCGAAGTGAAGAATGGCTTTGATTGGGTAGCTAAAAATATCTTCCGTAACCTGGGTTAGTTCGACCAATGATAAGTGTCTGAATAAGCACGTGACTAGTTTGTTTGCATTCTGACCCTGTCATCTGCGTTTGCACAGAAACAAGCAGGCAGGAACGTGCGATCGTGATCATAAGGGTTGACTCACTATATACGCGAGCGTATTCTAGTTTGTGCACAACATTGCTGGCAAGTGACACTTGCGCCCTTATACTAGTACCTAGCATGCATAGCATACTAGAAGCTGACTGAGAAAAACAAAGTAGCACTGTGGATCAAGGCGGAGATCTTTCTGTGATATTTTGATTATAAGTTGGATATTAACATCCGTGAACATCATGGAAGCTGTTTCTTTTATGAATATTGAGCAGCTTCTCCAAGCCGCTGAATTTCTAGAGAGGAGAGAAAGAGGTAAAATGAACATGATTAATTATGTGTAGCTGTCGTGTAGATCTGCCGGAGTCGGATATAACGTTAGTAGATGGATGATGAACGTTTGACAGTTCACACGTGCAGAGATCCATCTACTAACTCTTAGATCTAGCCTATTCGAAATGAGTATCATCTCTACCTCGGTTTGAACTGCTTCTTCCATTATTCTCTTTCCAGAACATGGTTATGCATCGCCATACTCACATGAAGCAAGTAAGAGGAAACCACGGGTAAAAAGGCTGAATTCCAGCAGGTAAGACGGGGCAGTTGCTTCCAACAATAGTAAAGTTAGACCGTAGACTAGTATTAACGTAATACGTGTGCTTGTGGATTTCCAGTACGGCAGTAGGGTTATCCTACGTTCCCATTTGTTTACAAATGAAATGATCTAATAAGCCAAAATAACGTGAAATTTTGTCCGCTTTGATCTTGTCAATTCGTGGAGCATTATCCTAATAATATTCCTATCTTACTTTGACGATTTCTTCTGACATGACGTAGAGGTCTAGGGCATGCCGCATAGGCACTGAATAAAAATGAAATATTTGTCTTTTTGACTCCTGTTATTGTGGTTGTATATGTGCACGATTATGCCGACGATGTCTATAGTTTGGCCCATACACTGACGTACGTATGACAAGGTCAAGACAAAATAACTTTGGTATATGATCCCGTGTGTGTGTAGCAAGTCTCTGTGCCACTGCCAGGTCAAATTGCGCGTCACAAGGACTTGTCCGTTGTGGCGAAGGCGCAGTGCCATCGTTATCGCTTTAGTTCTGTCGTCGTTGTTGCGTTGTTCTGAAATGACAAATGGTATGGCGTTCTTACACTAAAATTTCAAGAGGTTTGTTGTCACAGTTCATGGGCATTCGACTTCAGAACCAGCGATGGCACAGCTCGCCAGTGAATACGTGTATGCATATATATGGATATTATGTGCGTAGCCTAACTGTGCAAAACGAGCGGTCGATCTCTAACGGACACAGGAACGAATTGCGCGCTAAGTCAGCTGATAGCTGCGCTAGTTTCGTAGTGACGTGCATGCAAGCAGCTGATCGCTAGGGTGTTTTTTTTTCGGTTGGATTTTAGTAGTGGTGGAGATGAATCAGAGCAGTCTTTAGTTAAAATATCTCTTTACTTTTCACGATGAACAAGTACAAGTGCACAAGGCCGTATCACTTTTTAGGAATTCTAGCTCGCAATCGCGCAAAGACTAGCTATAGGATTGGGTTTTTATGGGCGTAGTAGCTAGTACATAGTAGGTCAAGTAGGTAGAGGTCTGGGATTCTCGGGCGGGCAACTACAAAAGTACAAGTACCGCGACCGAAATATCAAGACAATAGTTACACCGCAGTCACTTCCGCTTTATTTCTTGAACTATATAACCTATCTTAATGATTAAGTACACATATACGTATCTAGTTATTCTGATATTACCGTCTGGCGGTACACATGTACGCTCCCGATACGAATTACTCGTAGAAACCCTTCTATTACGGTGGATATCGCCAAATAAAATGTAATATCGTAAGGTACCTATAACCGAGATCTGTTAGTGTCACACATGTGGTTCTGATTGTAAAAACGAGTTTAACTTCACTTTTCGATCTTTGACAATTTAAAGATAGATTTTAATTTTTTTTTCCTTTTTGCGATTTCCCCTACTCTCTCTCCCTCTCTCTCTCTCAGCAGTCGGTCAACGCACAATGAACTCGAGAAAAATAGGTGAGTTTTCGGTTTGCTCAATTGGCTATGAGTATACATGATGTCTGTCGCTGCGCTGTCGGCTGCTATGGACTCGTAGCGTGTGGACAGTATGTAGCGATTGTTTACTGAACTAACGTGGGTGTCATGTGAATAGTGTGCGTACATGTACATGTACATACATGGGCTCGTGACCGTTACGCCTGTTATGGCTTCCCTCCAATTCTTGCTGGTGTGTGTGTGTACGTGTGTGACGCTCTGTGGGCACCCAAACAGTGGACTGCTGAATATGTATGAAGCCCATTGTGTTTGTGCAATACACCATTACTGTTATCAGAGTAGCAACAAACTCAATACTAGTACTAGTAGTAGTCTCGGTAAGTAAAGGGCCTGTGCAGTCCATATTAATATGCATGTTGACCTCAATCGATTCCTTTTTGGTCTGTAACAACCAAATCACTTAATTTTGTGAAAATATGCATCTTATATTTTTGAATATTTTTTCTTTTTTTTTTCTGCCCCATCTCTGAAGAAATCCTCCAGATTATCTTTTATCAGTGACAATGTATTCATTACAGTCATATTCCAACTAAGACACCATCCTTCTGTTACACTTGAGCTGAACAATAGACACATTATGTGCGTGCCTGCCGTTACCATTAATTGTTCAGTCAAAAAATTGAAACATTTACATAAAAAAGAACGTGATGCTGTTGTGAGTATCGAGTGCAGCCTGTAGGGTACCCGGTAGTGTTAGCAATCAGTGGTAAGGCACATACATGTGTACATTGTAACCATCTACAAGTATGAGTATTGTGAGGTCTAATGTGACTTCACTCACTTAACTTGAAGCCTGCATCCTTATCTAGTACGTGGCTACACACAGTCCATCTTTCATTTAGTGACCAGCCTTAGCTTAGTCAAGGGGGGCATTTCATGAAGCATTTTGGTCAGATATTTTTCTGACAAACTGTTACAAGCTATTGAAATCCTTGCATCTGATTGGCTGAGAGCAAATTTGTCCGACAACTTCGTCGGACAAAATGCTTCATGAAATGCCCCCCCCCCCCCCCCCCCCAGCAGGAGTTATGGCTTAATCAAGACAAGTTTGAACATGTCCCCTGTATGTACAGTATGTGTCTAGTGTCAGAAATTTTCAAATTGAGTGAGATGTGGTTAACCTATAAATGCAAGACCCAAAGTTGGTGGCAACTGCATAGTAACACTCGCCTACGAAGTCCACGCTATACCAACAACGATCCAAAACAAGAGTGTTACACTAATGCTAAGACATTTTCACTTTACAAGCTGTTATTTTTGCGAGGTTTAATTTTTTGCAAATTTCGTGAACCACAGTAGGAACGCAAATTAAACAACATGCGCATATATTTCCATGCGCTAGGTTAATAGCGCATTTACAATAAGCCTCGGTGTTGCAGTTCAAGAAAACAACCTCTCGCAAAAATGCTTGTGACCTCCCCATTTGCGAAAATATCTGTACGCGAAAATAACAGCTTTTACATGTACAGTACATAACATTGTCAAAGTAGATGAGGTCAAAGTTCAATAACCTTATTATGAAGCATTCAGGTTAAGGTTTCCCACAGAAAGATATGTAAATGAAGCAGCCCTTTGCTATGCCATAATGTTGACACATGGTCCTGCCTTCATATGTTGTCACGTATTGTAGATGAATGGGGATTATCAATGCAAATCATGACCCTCTTCCCCGGTGTTGGCCCGACCCTGTACAGCACAAAAGACAATGAAGGTGATGAGCATGGCTGGGCACGTTTTGTTGCAATGGGGGGGGGGGGGGGGGGGGGGGGGGGGGGGCTGGTGTGCCATACTGCAGAGCTGGAAGGCATGAGTTGGCGGATTTGGCACTGTTCCAAGTTGGTGTGTGGAAACCCTGGCAGCTCAGGAGAATGCAGGGAATCAGGTTGTTTGTCCTTACAGACGTTGGCAATAGGAGTACTTGTGAACTTGTTAAAATTGCCCCCCTTTCTTCCCACACTAGTATCGGTAGGCAGTACAGGGAATTTAGTAAATTATGGTAAAAGGGGTAAAAATTTGCAGCTTATTTTAGGGGATGTAATGTTCTGCAGAAACTCTCCCTACAATATATTGGTGTGAAGCCTTTTAAAGCTGAAATTTTGTTTTTGTTTTTTGTTCAAAATACACCTGTACTAGGTGAATAAGCAGCACTGTGTAATTAAAGTAAAACTTCAAGATCTTAAGGGCTTTTTACACTTGTAAATTTTTGCTTAGCCCCGGACCAACGGTGGGGCTAAGGGGGGGCCTTAGCCCCACCGTTGGTACGGGACTATCCTTAGCCCACTTTCTGTTTACACTCGTTTTTGCCAAAGTGGGCTAGCCCCACCGATAGTACGGTACTATCTGGCCCTGCAAAATAGCAGGGGTTAGCACCGCAATTGCGGTGCCAAGCAAGTGAGTGTAAACAGATCGAAAAAAGTAATCCTGGGCTAAGCGACGGAGACGAAGTCCGACCCTCACTGACCAATCAGAAACGAGGTAATCAAGTGCTGCCGGTGCGTGCGTGTACGTGTACAGTACACAGCGTAATTATGAATATTCATGTGGTTTGGAAAGTCCGGGGCTAAGAAATACGAGTGTAAAAAGGTCAGTTTTCTCCTTAGCCCCGGACAAGAGATAGTACGGGACTAATTGGCGAGTGTAAAAAGCTGAAAAAATTGGTACGGGACTAACGATAGTCCTGGGTCAGAGAAAGTCCGAGGTTAAGAAACACAAGTGTAAAAAGCCCTTTAGTGCAGTTATATTTTGTAATTTGATATGTATTCAGCTGATCTGTTGAATTGCTAATAAAATGGATTTCTCATAATCTTGTCTAAAAAGAAGAGAGAGAGAGAGAGAGAGAGAAAACCCCAATGCCAGTTGCTAGGCACTAGTGTAACACTGTTGTAGAGAATGATAGTTTTGCTGTGTGAATACCGTAATGCTAAAATATTTATGGAGCACTTGCGTAGTGAACAATTCAGCATACAAGGGGCAAATGTGGAGTTTGGGGCTTAGAGTTTTAATTGGATGTGACTTCATGAATTCAGTTTACTTGCGAGGTGAACAATTCAGCATCCAAGGGGCACATGTGGAGTTTGGGGCTTGGAGTGTTAATTGGATTGTGACTTCATGAATTCAGTTTACCACAAAATCATGTTCAATCATGTTGTACAGTCAGATAGCAGATCTTTCATAACTAAAAGTGTGTGCTTTTTTTCTTTCTTTTTTATAACGTCTGTATTTGACATGTTACACCATACCAACGGCATGTGTAAACATACAAACATGAACAGAATTCAGGGCAATTTTCTTTAAAGCAGGGCAATTTTCTTTAAAGCAAGGCAAAAAATAGTAGTTAAGTTTCCCTTGTTTCATGAAATGGGATGCCTGTAACAATATGTGCACATCAGTATTCACTTGCACGTACAGTTTGTACGTATGTATTTGATGAATTGATGTCACCTCACAAGTCTCCCATTGACCTGCATACAAATCTTCACTTTTTTTTTGAAAGTCAAAGCAATATTCTTCATACTTTTTTTTTTTAATTCTAAAGTCATAATTAATGTCTACAGCCATGATGATTTTTCAAATGAAGTTATTTTTTATTCAGTCATATGAGACAGTTTGAGTTAGCCTACTGATATAAATTTGTCAAACAAGCATAACTGGTGTACATGTACAAACAAATTAAAGGAAGAGGTGATATTGCCTAAAAATCTCTCATGGTGTGACTCAAGTTTGTTTTTGTTTGTTTGTTTTTGTTTTTTTAATGTACATTTTTTTTTTTTTTGCTGCTGTGTATACCCTTTAGAGGTGCTGGAGGCATGATCTGACCCATTGGATAGATAAAAGGGGGAAATGACCTTACCAAGGCTGTCTGTAATGCCGTAAAATCTGTTTGAAATGATTTAAAGGTGAACAAAATACTGTAGGCCTACATACCATATATCTAGTGAGTCTAATTTTTCACGAATCAGGACTTCTCGATGCTTTCGCAAGTGATGAAATTCGCGATCACGAAGTACACTTCTGAATGGAAACAGATGTATGCGCGCACGCCTCATTCATGTTGGGATCAGATTTGATATTTTTGCGTGTTTTTAATTAGTAACAGTACCCTACTTGGGAAATTTGGGAAAATAAAAAACCTCGCCAAATATTCAGCGTATACAGTAGTTGGCAAAGAATGTGTTTTAGTCCCAAATAAAGCGTTGGCTTGCTCTGGCACACTTTGGAAATTGGGACTGAACACACATGAAGAAGTTGTTAAAGAATGATTCTTATTCCTCTGTCCTTCAATGTGATGAGGAGGAATATTCTGATGTCTGTCTAGTAGGTTCATTGAACTGCAAGTACTGTACAGTGCACTGCCTTTTATAGTCATCTGGCAGGGAGGGTGGAAAAAGAGCACATTGCATAAAAAGACTGGTGGTGTACATGTCGGGTGAAAGGTTGTAGTGCACTGTAGAGTAGAGTCCTTGCCAGTTTTGTGAAAATTCTACTCAGTACAAATTAAAGTGACCAATGACATGATAGTGAATTTGCTTTAGATCTGATGAAGTCAGGTTTTTAGGTCAATTTATACTTGAAGAAAGGAAGTACAACCAGGCATTATCACACCTGAAAGATATTTTATGATTAATGTCTTAGATGTTAAACTAGTGGTGGTCATTTTTGTATGGCTGATATAAATGTTTATATTCGTTTGTTTACTTTATCTTTGCTGTCAGTATGTTCAGTTCATTATGTGAAACATTTCTACTGCTCGTAGCCACTCTATCAAAAGAACCTTAGCTACCTCATCTAATAATGCAATATCGTTTCTCTTCGTGCAGGCGGGCACATCTGAGAACATGCCTAGAAAGACTGAAAGAAATGGTGCCTTTACAAGGTGACATGCCACGCCACACAACATTAGGTCTCCTCACAAATGCTAAGCAGTTCATCACGGTAAGTCTCTTTGATTATCAATTATTTGTCATTCATGTATTCATTCATTCCTAGTTTAATGTAGATTAACAATTGTGGTTATTAAAAGGACAAGTCCACCTTCATACCCCTGGATTGAGTAAATGCAGCAATACTAGTAGAACACATCAGTGAAAGTTTGGGGAAAATCGGACCATATGTTCAAAAGTTATGAATATAACTAGACTTGGAATTTGTCAACACTGACAAATTAGGTGATCCGATCTTTTCGGAAATCAATGATTTGAGTTATGATCCCAAAATAGGCATGACCATACAGGTTTCATCTGTGTTTAGGGACATTTTCCGTGTGATGTTTGGAATCTCATTTAGTAAAGCGAGTCAGACCTGCCATCTTTGGTACCAAATTCCGTATACACTATAACGAAGATACAGAATGAAGTATATTTGACCATTGACCCCACTTTGCACAGCCAAGATGGCATCTGAGCAAAAAGTGGTTATTTTGTAAAATGATTCTTGTAACATGGTCTTTGCGTGTGCAAAATATGGAAGATATAGGACATGTATTCACTAAGATACAGAATGAAACATTTATGACCTTTGACCCTAATTTACATACCCAAGATGGTGTCTGATCAAGAAGTTATTTTATGAAATAATGTACGTGACATGAACTAAACATGTGCAAAATTTGAGGGTGATAGAGTCTGTTTTTCTTGAGTTATTGCTAAGAAAGTTGCAGAAAGAAAGAAACATTTCAATACATTGAAGATCAGCTTTAATTTCAACCAAGTTTTGTAACGTGATACCGACATCGTATGAAAAAATGGAGGACACACTTACGATAGCCCAAAGTCTCAGCTACAACATTTTAAAATCTGGGAGAAATTCACCGTAGTGTAAGTGAGCTAGTGCTCGATATAGATAGTCATGTCAATTTTCATTTCCAGAAAAACTGCACTCCCATAGAGATAACACGTCATAACGAAGATACAGAAAGAAGTACATATGACCTTTGACCCCACTTTGCACAGACATGATGGCATCTGAGCAAAAAGTGGTTATTTTGTGAAATGATTCTTGTAACATGGTCTTTGCGTGTGCAAAATATGGGAGAGATAGGACATGTATTCACTAAGATACAGGATGAAACATTTATGACCTTTGACCCTAATTTACATACCCAAGATGGTGTCTGATCAATGTTAGTTTATGAAATAATGTACGTGACATGAAATAAACATGAGCAAAATTTGGGGGTGATAGGGGCTGTTTTTCTTGAGTTATTGCAAAGAAAGTTGCAGAAAGAAAGAAACATCTCAATACATCGAAGATAAGCTTTACTTTCAACCAAGTTTCTTAACGTGATAACGACATCGTATGAAAAAATGGAAGACACACTTACGATAGCCCAAAGTCTCAGCTACAACATATTAAAATCTGGGAGAAATTCAGCGTAGTGTAAGTGAGCTTGTGCTCGATAAAGATAGTCATGTCAATTTTCATTTCCAGAAAAACTGCACTCCCATAGAGATAACATGTAAACTGGTCAAAGATGACTTTTACTCCATTTTTACGAGGTGATTACGTCATCCAATCAAAATTTTGTAATAACACTCTTGAAAGAACATTAAATAAGCTACAACATACTGAAATTTGGGTGAAAATTGGCAAAGGATTAGTGAGATACGCTCGAATAAACTTGAAATTTGATGATGTCATTTTGAAAATTTACTTAAGCAATTTTTATTTTATTAAGAAATTTGATATCTTTTAATAATTTTTTCAGCATCGCCAACCCATGAAATGACATGTACAACTCATCAACTTTTAGAATATGTAAAGAAAATGGGGGGGTCACCGTCCATCCTGACGAGTAAAATCGGATTTAAAATTGGCGTTTTTTTGGCATAGTTGCACTGTCTATCGCCATTGACATTTTTTCAATTTTTCAAAAAATGCTCCAAATGGTCTGAAACGTGTGCAAAAAAACTTTGAGCTCGATTGGAGCATACAAATATTTCAACGCGCGCATACCTGATGTTTTAAGGTATAGATGAATTTTGAGAATATGAGTAGAATGCGCTTGACTTGAAATGGCGTAAATTTCATAGAAAAATTCTATTCCATTAATGAGATATGATTGAGAATGTGTTTTCATATAATGACGTCATGGTGACGTCACGGTCGACTGATCACTATGATTTTACTAGATCTGTCATCTTTGGGACAGATACATACATGGTATAAGTTTGAACTTGATAGGCATAGCACTTTCTGAGCTAACCTCTGCACAACTTTTGGGGAGAAATGAAGAAGAAGAAGAAAGAATCCGTACAGATACAGAAGGTGATCTGAGAGGATACTGGATCACCTAATGAAGTTTCTGCTCAGTCACTGCTGGATGAGAAGACTACTACAGCTTGTCATGTTGATGTGTACAACGATATTAAGAAATTAAAGAGAAAATTCAACATATCTTCACTTTTCTTGCATAATAAAAGAACACTAGACTTGCCTCTTTCAGAAGGCAGGGGGAATAATATTACCCTTAACATACATGTACGTCAGTGACAAGTCAAGGAAATGTGGACTTTCTAAAAAAATTAAAATTTTGTGAAATTTTCTTTATGTTTTCCTTACATCGTTCTACGCATCTGACATCATGCACTGTCGTAGTCTTCTCATTCAGTAGTTAAAGCCCAGATACTTAAAAATTCATAACTTTTGAAATGATTGTCTGATATCCCCCAAATTTTCACTGATGTGTTGCTGCTATTGCTGCATTCACTCAATCCACATGTTGTGTACATGAAGGTGGACTTCAATACAAATCGTAAAACATCAACATGTAGATGTACACTGTACGTATAAGGGGTATGAACAAAAATATGTATGGACATACAGTTGTATTGTATTCTGCTTGTAGTAAGGTATCGGGTAAATCCATTGACCGGAATTTCCTTTTCCATGCTATTAACTTACATGTATGATTTTGTGTTAATGAAGTGCTGTTAACATTGTACATCCAAAAAGGAAAAAGATGAAAATTAACGAGGATATAACACGATACAATAGATAAAACCAATGCAAAGATATCATGAATTAAAAAACAAGTTGCAGAAAGACGGCTGACTCATTCCATAGATGCACTAATAAGTAGGTTTCAACTAATTAATGAATACGTACAATACAGTGTACATACCTAGTTGGCTTTGTGTCGTACATTGCACAGACCCTGTAACTATTGACATTGTAGAAATAACGTACACGTACAATTGTATGTCCACATGCAGGGGCGGATCTAGGAATTCTGTGAAGAGGGGGCGCCTTTACAAAATTAAAGGGGGCGTGTCTTTTTATTTTTGTTTTAACAAGAATTAAGTGGGGGGAGGGGGGCACGTGCCCGTTGTGCCCCCGTCTGGACTTGCCACTGCACATGTATGTCTTTGTGTTTCCACATTTACGCATAGTACATGTAAGGCTTACTGGTAAGTCTTGAATTGTTAAATTCATCGTATGAGTATGAGCAGATTCAGAGTTTGTGGTACTCCAGGTGGTGGTGCTAGTGGTCATACAGGTATTGAAAGCCATCAGCTTCTACTCATACAAAAATGTAGTGTGCATGTACATTGTATGTACATGCACTTCAGTGTGAGTTATGGAGAATCACTGTCTTCATGTGCAATTTATTCTCTACCCAAGCTGATATTAGAGAGTGTGATAGTCAGAAAATAAGGTGATTGTTTTGCAAGTGTCTTGCCATCATTGTGTTAACAGTATGTGCAAACTATACTGTTCTTCTGTGTTACAGTGGAGTAATTGTAAGTTAATGCAAGGAGCTCCTTGGTTAATGTAATTTAGCACCATGCAGAATACAATAAGATGAATGTTTTAGCACTGTGCTTCCTTTTAATAATAAGATGCATTTTTTTAGCACTGTGCTTCCTTTGAGTTTAAATGCCCATAATCCCTTTCTTATGTTTTGACTGTACATTAGAAACTGTTGAAAGAGACGAAAATATGGGACCCTATCACAGAGTAGCTTGTGTTAACGGGATTGCATTCCCCTGTAAGAGTAAGGTCGAGGTGTGGAATACATAGAGCTGTCAGAGAGGAGCTGGTTAATCTTGGCCAGGAAATGAAGGGAATTAAAAGCCTGTATTGTTAGGACTGAGGAGGGTTGTTCGCCTTGACTACAATGTACAGATCTGTACAGGATGTACATTGTAGCACTGTATAATTATACTTCATTTTGGATAAAACCGTGCATAATGTTGCTAGCAGGTTGCAGAGTAGAGGGTGATTTTATCCACTTTTCATGAAGCTTGCTGTGACAAAGTTTAGTGAGCATGCTCACTGGAGAAGTGTAATTTTTACAACTCTGCTTGGATTCCTCCCGAGGGCCTACCGGTAGTATAGATCCCCAAAGCGAATTGTGTATTTGGCCCTCTATAGGCATGGCCATTACACATACTGAGGTGTTATCGTGAGCCGGCTGGCCACAGCTGAGCGAGCAATTGCACAGTCTGTGTATTACACATCTATAGGAGTTTGCAGAATTACTTGAGCACATCTGCCATTTGCGTTGTTGATCACACACACACTTATATTAGCAAGAATCTGCCTTAATATTACAGTAAGAGAAATGTGTCAGCACTTTCTTGCATAATATTGCTATCTCAACAGGCTCTTGAAGAAAAAGAGTCTCGGTATGCCTTACACAAAGACCAACTATGCAGAGAACAGCGCTTCCTTCGGAGGAGACTAAATCACCTTCAGTCCACCCTGCATCGACAGCGCCAAGACAGCACCGGAAGCTCCCTAGCTTCTGATGATTCAGAAAAAGGTATTATATGGATGAGACTTTTCATTTAGCCAGGGTGTGGTATTCTGCTGTATTTTCGTGAAGGACCTTCAATTTAATAGACAGTGATATTTTAGTGGAGAAAGTGATCTGGACAACTCAATTTCAAAGACAAGCTCTACAGGAACTACAAACTTTGTTAGTAGGAATGAGAAATTGCTTGACAATTAAAAAAGTTGACCCAAATATCATCCCCCTCATGACAGCATTCCTGCAGATTATAGCATGTCATACATGAAACTGCTCTATCAACATTACTTGGAGTCACAGTAGATATTGCAAATGATGCCCTGAACAAGTTCAAGGTAACCTGAGCATTATCTCTAAATGATTAACGACACGCACTTCTGAAGTATGATTGCAACCAACTTTAAAGGACATGTTACCTTGAATATATGTGTGGATGGCATGAATATTGTGATATGAGCAGTTTTAGGAAAATTGGACAATCAATCCAAAAGTTATGAGTTTCTGAAGTTTCATTGACACCATCACTGGATGAGAAGACTACTACAGTTTGTGATGTCACATGTATGCATAAGACAATATAAAGAAAGTATTTTAAAAAGTCAAAATATTGTCACACTTATCTAGCATAATACACGTACAATAATACTTACAAGTAACTTGCCTCTTTCAAAAGGCTGGGGGAATTATATTGCCCTTAACATACATGTATGTATGTCACTAACAAGTCTAGGGATTACTAGGGAATATGTACTTTAAAAAGGAAAAAAAAAGGATGAAATTATTTTGTGGTATTCTAATATTTACGCATGTGACATCACAAACTGTGGTACCACCTCAGTCTTCTAATCCAGTGATAGTGGCACTGAAACAAGTATGATTAAATAAACAAAGTGGTAAGTGGGTCAATCCACGTCAAATCATCCAGTGCTTGTCACCCGACCCTCTCCGATTTTCTTTAAAATCGCACCAAATGTTCCCCAAAGTGTCTGACGGAAAATCCCAAAATATTTTGCCCCAAGGTCAATTGGTTGCTAAGATACAGCCTCACATAGCAACCAATGCGCATTCCAAAATATCAGTTGAAAGAAAATTATGCATTTTTGATTGATTGTGGTAGCATGGATATTTATGCAAAAGTGTTCATTATCTGGAAATTGAGAAAACTTTATAGTCTTTGCAAGAAAAACTGACTGTGACGCGAAATTGACTTTTCGTTAACGTGCATGAGGTCGCCGATAATGGTGTTAAATGTTAATTTTGAAAATTTTAATGCATATTTAGAGGCTAATATCTTCCACATTTCATCACCTTAGGTTCTAAAATATTATGCTGTTGAAGGCTTTGACTTGCTCAGTAATTTTGAAAAAAATCAGCGGATGCGTGCCCACCTTTTTTACGGAGAGCGCCCTCAAAGTCGACAAAAATTAAAAAGATGCCAAATTCAAGGTCACGGATCACCCTTCGTCCCACCTAGGAATGGCATCAGTTTTTTTGTATTGATAGACATTTACCTATATTATCTTGGGTTACCAAAGAAATTTTGCTACCGAAATGTTCAATGGTAAATTTACCCCACTGAAAATGGTCGTAAACGGCCAAATTCCCATGTAATATCACACATTGGGTTTAGAGGACATTTCAAATGCCCATGCTTTCAAGATGAATAGCCCTAGCCCTGTGATATTTGATGTAGGGGTAGTCTGTTATATATATTTTAGTAATATTTACCATAAAACACTTTTATTACATAATAATGACCTTGAAATTTAATCCAACATTTGATAAAAACAACAAGTCGCTCCATTTTCCTCATTGCACTGCATGTATATGGTAGGCTGTCAGCTTTCATAATTCGTGAAATATTGCTCTGTGAAAAGTCTTTCAAAACACATATTACATGCAGTGCAATGAGGAAAATGGAGCGACTTATTGTTTTTATCAAATTTTGGATTAAATTTCATGGTCATTATTATGAAATAAAAGTCTTTTATGGTAAATATTACTAAAACATATATAACAGACTACCCCTACAGCAAATATCACAGGGCTAGGGCTTTTCATCTTGAAAGCATAATGGGCATTTGAAATGTCCTCTAAACCCAATGTGTGATATTACATGGGAATTTGGCCGTTTACGACCATTTTCAGTGGGGTAAATTTACCATTGAACATTTCGGTAGCAAAATTTCTTTGGTAACCCAAGATAATATAGGTAAATGTCTGTCAATACAAAAAAATTGATGCCATTCCTAGGTGGGACGAAGGGTGATCCGTGACCGTGAATTTGGCACATTTTTCATTTTTGTCAACTTTGAGGGCGCTCTCCGTAAAAACAGTGGCCACGAATCCCCTGATTTTTTTCAAAATCACTGAGCAAGTCAAAGCCTTCAACAGCATAATATTTTAGAACCTAAGGTGATGAAATGTGGAAGATATTAGCCTCTAAATATGCATTAAAATTTTCAAAATTAACATTTAACACCATTTTCGGTGACCTTGTGCACGTTAACGAAAAGTCAATTTTGCGTCACAGTCAGTTTTTCTTGCAAAGACTATAAAGTTCTCTCAATTTCCAGATAATGAACACTTTTGCATAAATATCCATGCTACCACAATCAATCAAAAATGCATAATTTTCTTTTAACTGATACTTTGGAATGCGCATTGGTTGCTATGTGAGGCTGTATCTTAGCAACCAATTGACCTTGGGGCAAAATATTTTGGGATTTTCCGTCAGACACTTTGGGGAACATTTGGTGCGATTTTAAAGAAAATCGGAGGGGGTCGGGTGACAACTTTTCTGAAAATTGGATAATTTGACGTGGATTGACCCAAATAGTTATAATAAAATTGTAGAATAAACAATCTACAGAATGTAGTATTATCCAGGGTCGCATACAACTGTGTTCAGATGTGATAATTTACGTAGGAATAAGCAGGTACTTTGCAGTAACCCTGTTATGTTAGTTGTAATATTACTGAGGAAAGACATGTCAATAAGTCGTGGAGAAATTTATAGAAGATACGAAACCCAACTATTCAAATAATTTCACAACTTTTTACACATTTATTTTCTATGTAAGGGACACATTCTCATAATATTTCAATGTAAAGGAAATACATGTATTCCCTTTGCCTTTTCAAAAAACTACAGTATGTTGAATGTATGTTGGGGGGGGGGGGAATTTGTTAATGTCCTATGTATATTGCACTTATGTGGCATTACTAAGTGGCAATGGTTGTTACAACAAGAGGGCTGTATGTGGGATTAATACAAAGTTCAATAATCATTACATTTTTCAAAAACAGATGTACATGTATGGTCCAACTTTAACTGAGTATTTCATCCTTCATTCTTTCTGCACTCGCCGATTCTTCATGTTTGTTGAAACCTCCCTCGTTATTTTATCAACATGGCACGTTGCATAATGATGAGAATCCTGCATGTTTGTGCATGATATTGACATGAATTCCTGTTGTGATTCTCCTCCTTTTGTTGCAGATGATGTCGATGTTATTGGGTACAACAGTGACAGTGACAACAGGAGTATTGGGTCAGACGTGAACAGCAGCGATGGCGGGCTTGCAGTTAGCACCAAAGAAATTGTCATCACTGATTTATAGCTTTCAGGGATTCCCAGGTGTTATTTGATCCTTTGTATGATGCTGAATTCATGAAAACTAGAAGTTTGTGTGACACAAACAGGCCAGGATGTGAACAGTTGAGCCAAGCAGCCAACATCATCAGAAGTCATGAAGATACCAGTAAAAACAAAATGAAATATTCAAGTGCCAATAAATTTATCAATTCAGGAATACAAAATAGAATTACTCAACGGAGAAGCAAGATAATGTCACTCTTTTTAAATTACAAATATTTATGTATATAGAATTTGAGAACAGGTGGTTGTGTTAAATATAAGAATGCACATTCTATTCCCAAGATAGGCAGTTAACACTGCACATATTATCAATTCCAATCAGTACCTCAATTGTACTATTTTTGTTGTAGAAGAATTGTATATTCACCATACAGAGCTTTCATTCTGCGATCAGCTTCGGACAGGATAGAAGACATCTCTGCGAAGATAATCACCACCACTGGTCACCCTTAATTCAGCTGTTGTATTAGGTTGTCTCCTCTTAGTATCAGAACTTTGGGTGTTCACAAGATATGTCAGTGCATGAGAATTCATACACTGAGTGCTTAAAAGGGAAACAAAACTGGATAAAATGTGTGTGAAAGAAAATTTTCAGTATTAAACCTGTCTACAAAACTTTTTTTTTTCCATGATAAAGTATATCTGTACTTTGTATGTGCTCATAAAACCTTCAATTGCTGCATTTCTAAAAGCCTCAAAAGTTGGTGATGGATATCTTAACATACAACTGAATGCTGCAACCTGCAAGTTTCACTTTCAATGAACCAGAGCCCCAAGAACAACATTTATACTGGCCTGGTATGCAGGTCAGAGTGATGTGGTACAGAACAATGATTCATGTGTCTAGCCTGCAATTTAAGGTTAATGTATCAAAGAGTATGCAAGAAAATATCTTTGAAGGTATGTACGATTTGTACATTAACTTGGGGAAAAAACCCAATGTCATACAGTTGTATTGAGGCAGTTTCTTTCTCCTGTATTTTGCTAGTCTCTGATGAAGGAGGGACGTGATCCTGTCTAGGATAGCTTCTAAAGCATCACATCATGACTTTGATACACACCTGAATGAAAAAAAAGAAGAGTCAATTGACCAGACCTCTACACAGATGCTTTCCCACACAATATGATAGGAAATGTGTTCTGAGGCAGATATAAGATATGTGATGTGGTGAAAATGTAAGAATAATGGAACACAAATATGGTGCATTTTATTTTTTGATACACTGCAAGGGAATGGCATCAAATTCTTCCTTGATTCTAATTTTCACTTGCCCTTTTCTGACACTACTCTGGATCAGAGCTGATTTTGATTTCCCATCCACCCAAACCATGAGAATTTGATATTATAGGATCATTTAACACATGGGACTGTTTCAGCAGCTCATTCACAGTTGGGCATGATGTACCATTGCTGAAGTAACTTGCCAGATAGAGATCACCATCTGGCTCCACTAGACATCCAAGCTTCCATTTGTGCACACTGCTGGTCAGTTAATTAGCTGTATTGCACATAAAACTTTTATTGTCTTTAGCTGTGATTCAATGGAAGTTCATGGCCTTGGTAAGTTATCTTGCTGTAATGAAAACAGCAGACTGAGATTAAAGGCGCAATATGAACAGGTGAATAATCATGCATTTCCCCTGCAAAATTCAAGGTCAGTTGATTTCCTCTCCCGATATTGTCACTGATTTAAGTGACCATTTTGTATGTCATATTTTTATTCAAGACAACATGATTTGAGTAAATTTATTCACTTGTCTATTTCATTCATGACAATATCTGCTGGGATGAAGGGAGCTTTTTAAGTGATTTTTGCAGCTATTCCACCCTTGCACTGTGCTGGTAAGAAGAAATGCTTCTTTTGATCTCGTCAAAATTATATTGGTTTTTTTTAAAGATATATATATATATATTTATATGTGTGTGCAGAGGTTGTCTCTGTTTATGTTCAAGTCTATGATTTAATGCTACCCTATCCTAACGGTTGTTTCATCGTATCTTAGATGAGAGAGGTGTAGAAATCTTTCTGCATAATGCTTGGGAATAATTTTTGTCAATTCTGTCCATATATAACAGGCATTTTCAATTTGTGTTACCACAGGAAAAGTTAAGGACAAACAGTTGATACAGTTGTATGTGCAGGGAATAATTTCCAACTCAAATTTGATTCACAATATCATCTCTGATGAACAGTATTTCAAATGGTATCCTGTACACTTCTAAAGAAAACTGCTACACACACACACACACACACACACACACATAATACTGTGTGAAGCAATGGTGTAGAAATGCATAGCAAATCGTGATGCTATTGTACCAGGAAAATTATATCCCTGTTATGGCAGTTTTCATGTTAATATTGCAGTCACGTCCCCCTACCCCAGTAAAGTGTAATCTCTAAATGTTAAATGTTCAGTCTATATTTCCAGCGTGCTTTTCAGACAGCCATAATGCGTTGTAGCAACGACAGAGTCACTGAGCTTGCAAGTGATTAATTTTTGAAGAGTGTTAAAATTCTGAAGGTGTTCAATTTTGTTTACCTGACTTGTACCTGAAGTACAATGAAATCCATTTGTATTATTTGCTTGCAGGCCATGTAAATCCTTTTCAACCCATTTTCTTTCTTCCTGAGAACTTGTAATCTCAATCTGTGTTATAGTTCAGGATATAGCAGGCTCATATCCTTTTCAGATTTTTAGGATATGAACGTAGGATTGTGTTGTGCTCAAGGATATTCTTAAAGGCAGCTATTCTGTGAAATAAATAAACTTGATGTTTGACCCTCGTGCAATTAAAAGCATTGTTTCAATTTTTAATTCTGTGAAATAAATTAAATTGATGTTTGCCCCTCGTACAATTAAAAGCATTGTTTCAATTTTGCCATGAGGTGTTGCGTGAATATTGATACTCTCGTAAAGTGGCTTCATGTATTTTAGTACCTTGCTGAGCCATGTACATTGTAGGTCCATGACACATGTACACAAAAAGGAACCCTCCCTTTGTTAAGGATAACTTAACCAATGTTTAGATATGCCATCCAGTCTGGAGCAAACTTGAACTTGCATAACCATTGTGGTACTTGATTGTGCAATACATGTTCGAAAGCCCTGTGTTATTCAAATAGATAAGACAAGATTTAGTAGAAAGGTATACTTGCTAGAAATACAGTTTATATTGTTGATAACATCGGTTTGATTCTTGGGAGCATGGTTATACAATTTATAACCATGCTCCTTAGAATCAAACATCATTCAGTCTTTAGTACAATGTACTTAATTTCCCAGACACTACTCCCGATCACGTTTTTATACCTCTGGCCCCGAAGGCCCCCTCTTTTGTTTTGTTTTTTTCTCCTTTCCATGGATTAGAAATATTTTTTGAGGATGCACACAAAGTTAAGGTGCGTGAGCATGTAGGAGGAATAGATGAAATGCCTATCACAAGTTCTACATGACCTCACAATGAAAATAAGATTCAGAGCTGTTTTGTTTGTTTTTTTCACCAGAAACTCTGAGATTGTGACACTTTATTTACTTTATTTTAGAAAACACTCTTTTTTTTTTCTGAGATGCTGCTCACACATCTTTACATACCAACACAAAGTGCTGCTTGGACAGTGTGTACTGTATAACATGATATTCTGCGTATGTACATGCTCTTTAGGGCGGGGTGTTATCGAATACAGATGCAGCGCCAATGTAAATTGTTCACACACAAAGCTCTTCAGATGACAGTCTGAATAGCGTGTACTGTTAATGTAGTACGTGTGTAGTGTTAGAGGTGGAAGTTGATATGCAAGACTATGCTGACTATGCTGTCTAGTGTAACAGTCGTATCTTATTTCCATGTGTGTTTCTCCCTAACAAGTAAGGTGCATTATCTCACATTTAATCACACTTTGCCATTGCATGGCAGATTATCTTTGTACTACAATTTTATGGCGTGCAGGGATTTTTATAGTACTTGGTCCTTTGAGTTGACATGACATAAAATGCTCATGGTGGTTCCTTTAAATGTGAGGACTGTGTTATTTTTTTATTGACTGTTGGATTAAGAGAAGAGCAATTTTGAGAAGTTTTAAAAGACTTTTGGAGATCTTTCTGTCTAACATGTGGATTACAAGAAATTCAACTTCAATATCGCATGTCTCCACAAAAGTGTTAAAGGCAGGTGACTTGATATCTAGGTTTTTCTGTGTAGCTGCATTTAGAAATAATTTGAGGGCAACCTTCCAATTTAGAGTAGCTAACTCTACGTGTTGATAATCTGATACATGTACCCTGAAAGCTTATTAAGAGTGTCTAGATGTGTAAATTTGTGTGTGTTTGCAAATGTGTGATTATGAATGTGTCCAGTCAATGTAATTTGCTATGGATGTGTTCTGATAACTGTGAACTGATATTCTGTTTGCATATTGCTGCATTCAAAACATTTAGATTTTTCCACAATTTTGTGCTTTTATTTAAGTGTTTATTTGTGTAGTAATTTTGTGTGTTGTTATTTTTTTTTTGTGGAGTAAACATGTACATGTACATGTAGTACTCTTCTACCTTACTTCACAAGAGAGTTACCCCAGGTGTTTACTTGCCTCAGAAGGAAAAACTAAAGTCTACATGGAAGATGCTATACAATGTAGTACAGCTTTTATAGAGATGTTGAGTTTATAACAAAAAAAGTAATTCAAACAAAGGCTATTCGTTGTTTTTTCAGACGTTTTGTTTCCACTATATGTATATCGAGTGAGCCATAGGAATGAGCAGAATACTTGTACTTTTGTTTTGTTTTGTTTTGTTGTTGTTTTTTGAAAAAAAATTGTATATACTGCCTTTTCTGTATGTTACCAAATTGTATATGTCTACATTATATAACACTTTAGAAACTATTTGTAGATCTTTGCTTGTATGGTTATCATTCTTGTATGGCATTGAGTGTACAATACAATAATTAAAATAAAAAGTTCTATTTCCACAAAACAGATACATAGTTTTTCTATGTCCAGTTTACTGTGTGCGTTTTCTTTAGTGAAAACTACATGAACATATGTTATTATGTAGCATTCATATTTTTTGAATCTGTTGGAAATTATGGTGCTGTAGACGAAAAGTTAGGAAGTTATGTACTACATGTACTACACTTGTATCTTAAAACAATGAGTACAATGTATGTATTACCAAATACACTGGGAGCGGGAAGAAAGGAAACATACATTATTTTTCCGTTTACATTTACTTGTAAAAACGCAACATATCGCAGAACTGCCTCTAGAACGGGAGTACATGTACACTGGAGTACCCTATTGTCCCTTGTTCCTTTCCACTCTGATACATGTAGGCCCTATAGTGTATTAATTTTATGCAAGATAAATGAGGTACATGTAGTACAGTTCATCAAGAGGAGGACGCTGTACCAAATACGATTCTTGCCTTTTGACTCCAGTACGCTTGGTACTGATAAATTGATTTTCTGCATCATATACAAGGTTAGCTGGCATGTCGGAATTTCAGACTTGGAACGTCATTATATGTAATTTTAGACATTTTATATCCCTTGCACTTACCACTAATTTCATTTTTTTTCCCCCTCTGGCGACACTTCGTGGCGGAGGCATGATGTTTTCGGGTTGTCCGTCCGTCTGTAATGAACTTTTTGGACAGCAAAACTTAAGGGATGGTACCTATACTACTGTACAATGTATTGGTGAAGATGAGAAACGGGCTTTTAACTTTCTGCGAGATATCAAGAAACCACTTGTGATATACAAGTACAGAGCATACCATTCTTAGAGGAATTCAAAGTTTATTTGATGAAAATCGGTTTTGGAATCACAAAGACATCCAAAAACAAAGTAAAACAAAGCAGTCGGAGTAGAAGGTGAGTCCCACCGTGCGTCGTCCGTAAAATTTTTACATTTTCATCCTCTTGAGAACCCCGGGACCGATTTTCACCAAACTTGGCAGGTAGCATCCTTAGGGGGATAGGATCTCAATTTGTTCAAGTGGGCACCATACCCTACCTGGGGGCCCACAGAGGGGTCAACCCCCCCCCCCCCCCCAAATTAAGGAATCTTAAAAAAAAATCTTCTTTAGAACCAGAAGTGATAGAGCTAAGTTTATACCATGTGTTAGTACATTGATGATTATAGTTTCAAGTTTGTTCATGGCGGAATCAGAGGTGCCCCCCTTGGGACCCAGGGGAGGGGTCCTAATGGGCCCAAATAACCATTGTACATTTTCATCTTTTTCTTAAGAATGCATGATGAATTTTCACCAAACTTGGCAGGTAGCATCCCCAGAATCTGAACTACCGGTACATGAAATAGGCACCATGCCCCACCTGGGGCCTAAATTGGGGCCTAAATTGTAAATTGTCATCTTTTTCTTGAAAACCCCACGATGAATTTTCCCCAAACTTGGAAGGTAGCATCCCTAGGGGGATAGACGGGCACCATGCCCCACCTGGGGGTTCCCAGGGGGCCCAACCCACCCCCAGTAAGGAATCTTTCTCTAGAATCAGAAGTGATTGAGCTAAGTTAATACAATGAGTCAGTATACTGATGACAGTTGTTTCAAGTTTGTTCATGGCAGATTCAGGAGTGCCCCCTCCCCGTGGGAACCAAGGGAGTGGGGTAGGATGGGTCCAAATGGTGATGTAAATTGTACATACATGTTCATCATTGTTGAAAACCCCTTGATGAATATTCACTAAACTTGACAAGTAGCATTAGCAGGGGGTTAAGATCTCAATTCATTCAACAGGGCACCATGCTCCCCTTGGGGGACCCGAGGGGGCCTAATTCCCCCCCCCCCCCCCACATTAAGGAATATTTACAATTCTTCTCTAGAGCCAGAAGTGATAAAGCAAAGTTACTTTGAGTTTGTACAGTATTGACGACTAGTTCCAAGTTTGTTCATTGCAGATCCAGGGCTGCCCCCCCCCCCCGAGTCGAGGGGGGGGGGGGGACATAAATTTTCATCTTGCTGAAAACAACACAATGGATTTTCACCAAACTTGGCAAGTAGCATTCCTATGGGGATAGGATCTCAAAGTGTTTGCATGGGCACTATGCTTTCCATGGGGCACAAGGGGGTCCAAACCTCCTAACTTAAGGAATATTCAATAATATCTTTCTCTAGTTCTAATCAAAAGTGATAGGGCTTTCAGTCTTTTTCCCCCAAGCTGCATAATCCAACATTCTATAAAGTACAGTGTACATGCAGGTGTTTTTACCAGTGTGATGGAATATGCAAATGGACACCAGCTCTCAAAGCTACCCCCACCACAAGTTTCTAATGTTCTCAGGTAAGAGTCTGCAAGAATGCATGGAAGGTGAACTTGCGATACTCAGGTGAGCGCGAGACCCCGGGTCTCTTGTATTAGTATTGCTCTGTGTTGGGTATTTCAGCCATTCCAAAACTAATTTTCATCAAATAAACGTTTAATTTCTCATGGACTTACATACTTCTTCATATTTCGTAAGAGGTTTCTCATCGTCTTACCAACAAATGTTAGAAACCTGAAGTTAGGCCTCAACCAAAACTACAAGATCCGTTATGATTAATATGTATGTGCCAGTGGACGAAGTCCTGCCTGTTAAATTTTGTTTGCACATGTTCAACGTCAAAGGTCAACGGTTCAGGTCAAATTCTTAAAATGTCTGTATTCCACCCATATCCATGCAATGTCTCAAGATTTTTCCATGAAACTTAGTGTATACGCTTTACCATTATAAAGATTCTCTAGAGCAAGTTTTGGGCAATGGGGTCAAGGGTCAAAGGTCAAGAGAAAATCCTAAAATGATACTTTTTGTCGAGCCCACCGGAGGTGTGGGGAGACTTAAGCCCGCCGCACACTACACGATTTTGCCCCGATTCACCGGTCTTAAGACCTTAAGACTAGAAGTGTGACGTCACAATCTTGCCATTTTCTAGTCGTACGACTGGGTCTTAGCGCCAGTCGTAGAGATTTGACATGTTGAATTTCTACGACTGGTCGTAGGCTTTCAGCCATTCACAATGCAGTAAAATGCAAGCGCACGCAGTGCGCACTGCGCGCGCTTTGCAGTCGGGTCGTATAGTGTGCGGTGTCCGGTCGTACGACTAGTCTTAAGACCCCGCTTGGCTTAAGACTTTAAGACCAGTCTGATCGTGTAGTGTGCGGTGGCCTTAAAGGCCGTGTCACACCAGCCTTGCGTGCGACTTCCGAAGAACATTTTTGCTATCCGGAGGTCCCCGCAGATGACCCGCACATGACAGTACTTAGCATATATCTCAAAAGTAGTTACCCGGAGGTGCGCACGCTGGCTCTATTTACCCACTGCCAAAAAAGGCCCTGTCAAACCAGCTAAGCGGGCTTATTGCGTATGGGGATTTTTCAGCACGCAGAATAATTTCTGCGGCCGGACAAGGTTTAGGGCGAGTTTGGCGTGGGTATTACATGATAAACGCGTGATACCTAAGTCCTTCTTGCGTGTATTCCGTTGAACTGCATGTTAGGCGCGTGGGTGTCACGTGATAGCTTCGTGATAGCTTCTTTTATGTCAGTTACGGGCGACATACGGGCTCTGCGAAGTACCTACGCCACAACTGCGTGTTATCTGCGTACTAGTCGCCTGCGAGGTGAGTGCTAGTCTGAACAATAGGCTGGTTCGAGTGGATGAGCAAACAATCATTTGTCAACTAGCTTTCAAGAAGTGAAGATGGCCCCGTAGACGGAAAGTGTACAAGGGCAGAGAACGTCCAGTGGATGGACAGCCACAAAGCCCGGAAGATTCACAGCAAATGCATCAAATTACTGCTGAAGTCCATTCGGCGGATGAAGTCCTGTCCGAAAGGGACCAGGTAGTCCTCGACGCCACAGAGGACAGAGGACAAAGAAGAGAATGAGCCCACAAATGGCACGCACTCCCTTCACATAGGCATAGATCAGCGGGCAACTTACTTACTTCAAGTGGGTCAAATGCCTGTGAATTGCGGCGGCTACGTCCCTCCTACGGGTGTTCTGCGTGGAACTCTTCGGGCAATCCTCACGACTCATCCGGAAATAGATTTGGTCATGCTCAAAACTTTGCTGCGGGAAAATTGGACTAGCGTGCGCACCTTCGGGCAACTAAGGACGAGATAAGTGCTAGGTACTGTCAAGTTCGGGCCAACTGCGGAGAGCTCCGGGTAGCAAATTTGTTTCCCCGCAAGTAAAGCCGCAAAACTTCCCCAGATACGGTATGACAAGGCCTTGAGCATGCTCAAAACTTGTTCCGGAAGAGTCACGGGAGTTGCCCGTAGAGGTACGCGCAGAACACAAGTAGGAAACCCTTACCGGTAGCACCTCACAGGCAACTCCAAAGCAGGTACTTCGCAATCCCCGTAAGTCGCTCGTAACAGAAAATGGATCGGTTTCAAAGCTCTCACGCGAGTCACACGGAACACACGCAAGTAGAAGCTAAGTAGCACGCGTCTAGTAAGTAAGAAACAAGTGCGAAAATTGCAAACATTCTTGTCCGCCCGCGGAAAATCTTCTACGTGCTTTAAACTACCTCCTCGCCACAAGCCCGCGTAGCTTGCCCGGACAGGTGTGACACCGCCTTAAGGGACCGCCTGCAGCGTCTGTCCGTCGTCCATCCGTCGTCTGTCCGTCGTCCGTCCGTGAAGCTACAAAAACTTGAATAACTCTTTACTGAGGACTTCAATTTCAATCAAACTTGGAGGGAAGAGTGGTTACACAAAGTTACACATTTTACCAAATATGAAGGTCACCTCAAGGTCAAAGGTCACAGGCAGAGGTCAATGAACTTTAGGGCCCAATGTTTAAGTTTTTACGGCGCGTTTCGATTATGGCTCATAACTTTTGATGTTTATGTCCGTTTGTGACCAAACTTGGACAGTAGATGTCCCTTGGGGAGTTGAAGGTCACCACTAGGTCGAAGGCCACAGACAGGGGTCAACGAACTTTTAGGGCCCAATGTTAAAGGGAACGCAAACCCAAAGAGCAATGTGGATTGACTAATAGCATTAACATTAGTAGAACACAAAAGTGAAAGTTTGAGGAAAATCGGACAATCGATGCAAAAGTTATGAATTTTTAAAGTTTTGGTGTTGGAACCGCTGGATGAGGAGACAGAGGTTATGACGTATGAGTGGACAACAATATAAAGAAAATACAAAAGGAATTCCACAAAAATTCACTTTTCTAGCAAAATGAAAAGTACTTGACTAACTGCTTTCAGAAAGCAGGGGGAATAAGTGCTACCCCTAACATAATATGTCAGCATCAATTTGGTGGAATGTATTATTTTCGTGAAAAATGAATCTTTATTGATTTTTTTCTTTATATTGTAGTCCACTCATACGTCATAACCTCTAGTAGTCTCCTTACCCAGCAGTTCCAACACGAAAACTTTAAAAATTCATAACTTTTGCATCGACTGCCCGATTTTCCTCAAACTTTCACTGATGTGTTCTACTAATGTTACTGCTTTCACTCAATCCACATTGCTCTTTGGGTTTGCGGTCCCTTTAAGTTTTTACGGCGCGTTTTGATTATGACTCATGACTTTTGATATTTAAGTCCGTTTGTGACCAAACTTTGATGGTAGATGTCACTTGGGGAGTTGAAGGTCATCACAAGGTCAAAGGCCACAGACAGGGGTCAACAAACTTTTAGGGTCCAATGTAAAGTTTTTACGGCACGTTCGATTATAGCTCATAACTTTTGATCCCTTTGTCCGTTTGTGACCAAACTTGGATGGTAAATGTCCCTTGGGGAGTTGAAGGTCACCACAAGGTCAAAGGTCATAGGCGGGTCAGTGAACTTCTGGGAGTTAGAAAAACATCAATTTCTTCCACACGAATGGGCGAGACACAATTTGGCACTTGCCTTGTTCTCCATACAGTGTATCTCGGAAATGGCCTAAGATATTATGAACTCGTCATATTATGTATGTATGAGTAGACGAAGTTGCGCCTATCAACCTTTGGCTGCGCATGTTCAAAGTCCAAGGTCAAAAGTCAAGATCAAGTTCTTAAAATGTCATCTATTAAAATTTTCACCCATATCTATACATTGCCCCACGGTGTCTTTTTATTTCCTTTAAATGCTGTGTACACATGCACTACCAGATAAATATCATCTAGGGAAGGTTGTGGGCCATGGGGTCATAGGTTAGAGGTCAGATGTCTAGTGAAATCTGCTAGAATTTCACCTTTTTTTCTCCATACGTCTTAGAATTGGCTCAAGGTATGTAGCCTCATGAAACGTAGTATACATGGTGCGTGTTTTCTTGCTGCCCGACAGTGATCTAAAAGTCTACATATTTTCCATGCTTTGATGACTACTCAATGCATATGGGCCTAGGTGTATGCATGCATTACTGCACAATGATTCCGGAGGGAAAGATTTTTGCCGTGGGGTCAAACGTCAAGGGAAGATGTTCAATGTCAAAATATTTCCCATATTTTGACCTGCTCTCTTCATCAATCTAGCCATCCTTCCAAATGAAACTCAGTTCAAAAAAAGTAAACACTTAACACATTTGTGACAAACACGTAATTTTATTTATTTATTTATTTTATTTCATTTCATTTCATTTTTTTTTTGCCAGTTATGTGAAACTGTCATCTCACATTGTCAAGACATACTCTGGACCTAATGGGAGAACGATGCATTATGGCGGAGGCATACCAGTTGCCATATCTAGTTTTGGGTAAATTTTGGTTTACATTGTAGGGGCCTACACGTATGTGTGTTATCTCTGCAATGATGCCATTTGTTCTTGTAACTGAATGTTTTATTCTGTTGTTGTTGCGCGTGCGTTTTCTCTTTTCTTTTTTCTTTTTTGCAGGGCATGTTTTATTTACAAAGTGTAGGTATGTGGCATACTGTATTCATACACATATTTACATGTATAAAACCCTCATAAAAAGTTCAGTAATATAAGTTCGATTCATTTCATTTCGTTATATATATATATATATATATATATATAATTATACAATATATACATGTATATATATATATATATATACATATATATATATATATATATATATATATATATAAAACATATGTCTATATATATATATATATATATATATGTATACATATATATATATATATATTTAGAACGCGGAATATATACACGGAAATAAACATAAAACAATTCCAAAGCACAAAAAGTGGAACATTATGGATTGTTACGATATAGTATACAAAAAGTAAAACAGTACAAAAATGCAGCAGATGTGAGGGAATGACAAAGGCCCTTGGCCTGTCAGAGGTCAAACCCTTGGTCGACTGCATCTTACAAGTTTGCATTAAAAAAAAAATACATGTAAATGAACAAGAACGGAGAAAAGGAGAAAGACAAGCAGGAAAATGAAGATTAAAGACATTTGTGGGAAGACAACACTGACATGGCAAGAATCAAGTTTTTAAAAAAGTAGTACTGACAAAGATTTGTTGGTAAAAACTCAGAATATGAGCCTCTGTACATAACATTTTAAAAATCCAAAAAGTATAGGCCTTCTTTTATGTGGGAAATTACAAATTAATTGTGAGAATACACCTTCTTTATATTTTCTTTTCAAGGCAGACAAAGAAGTTTTACTTTCGATATCAGTGGGTATATTATTCCAAATAATAGGACCTTGATGAAATAAACTATTTCTTGAAACTTCATATTTATAAAATGAAACATAAATCTGTTTTTGACTTTCTGCTGGCATATACATTGACAGAAGAGTTATATTGCACATAATCCTGGATTTCAAATGGAAGAAGTATATTCAAAAGTAAGTACATAAACCCAGAAATATGATATTCTTAGTTTCAGAAACAATGGTCGAGTGTGAGCGAAGTAATTCGAGTTAGTAATCACCCTTATTGCACGCTTTTGTAATATACAGTCAATTAGGTCTTGTGTAAGAAAGATTATAGTACGTTAAGTAAATTCAGATAGATCTAATGGATTACCCGTTAATAAGGGCAGGTTTGATGCAAGCCTGACAGATGACTTGCATTGTACTCTCTGTTCATCCGACGATACAGGGGATGAATTTCATTATATTTTTGTTTGTCCCTTTTTCAACAAAGAGAGATTATTGTATTTACGAAGTAGCTTGACGGCCAGTAGACCAAGTGCATTACATATGGCCAAATTATTCAATTCGACTAATGCTTGCCATTTGAAAAAACTAGCCAAATTTGTCAGAATTATTATGTTTCAGTTCTCTTCAATACCAAAGAAGAAAGACAGTATTTTTGTAGAAAGTAAAGTAGATGTGAATGTTTGTACACGTAGTGGTAGAGTAGTTAAACGTCCTTTACGCCTTGTTTTGTAAACATATTTATTTATATCTGTTATTTTCACGTGTACATGTACATTATCACTTATATTTTTGTATTCATATATTGAAAATATGTTTGTACTCTCATACCCCGAGAGGGGGACGATAGAGTCAATAAAATCTTACAAATCTTACAAATTGTCTCTTAACCCTTTCCTTCCACAATTCTCTGAGAGCCTAAAGCCCTTCAATGCCCCCAAATGGGATTCTTTTTGCACATCGACAGAGAATGGACAGGTTGATAATCCACCTGTGCGAAAGCAGTCAAGCGGTATACATGTATCTCATTTCCACGGTCAACTACAGCATCGAACAATGAAATATCAATCGAGCGCAAGGTATGAATAGAGCGTGGGCTGATGGACTCATAGACTTTTTTGTTATTCACAAAACGAGGCACCTGAATGAGGTCAGCGAACACCGAAATCTACTGAACTCAGCCTTGATTGCTATTTACATCTTCATGTGAGTTTTATAACAAAACAAACACAAACTACACCTGGAAAGAAAAGGTAAAGAAATATATGATCGGTTTTCTACAGAACGAGAATAAATGCTGAGAGTAGAAACTCTTATCTTTTTACCAAAGCCATTTTTCTGGGCATTACAAAACAAATAAACATGAATGTAGGCCACGAATGCAGACACTCTTGTCTACGTTTTGGGAACCTCGTATACCAGGTTACCATATCAGTTGCCGCCACAGGAAACTGGTATACCTGGTACCCGTAAGGAACGGGTTAACATGTTACAGGTATGTTTGTATAAAGATATGTTTCATTTATGTCATACTTTGTATCACTATGTTCTATAAAAATGTAACAGCGATTTATATATCAGTAGCTCAAATTAAATTTTGACCCGACTTTCATCTATATATTTCTGTCTTTGCTTGTTTTGTTTTTTTCATGCCAGGTTATGAATGGTTTTCACAAGGTGTCAAATGCATCCAGGCCACAGAACTCTTACACATAGAAGAATCACTCGCCAGCCGTTTTGTCGCCGTCGCCCGACTCATTGTCACGTGACTTCCGCCATTTTGCTTAGCGGAACTTTTTTTTGCGTGCAAATCCCAGCAGACGCTATCCACATACAGTGACTGCATGTTGTACCGTGTTTTTCTGACGTTCCGAGACCCAGAGCGAGGCATTAAAATGCCATATTTTGCGGCTGTAAACTGCACAAATCAATTGACAAAAGGATTCGGAAACAGGTAAGTTTGACACCAAGCCATGATGAGAATAACAAGTAAATCAATTCCCCAAGTAACGTTACAATTAGGCGGATCGGCCGTATGTTGGCTTTCTTGTGAGCGCAGTAGCAAAGGTAGTCCCAGACACTGGATTTCGTGTTTGTCGTCGACATATCTGTTTACCACCAACTACTATGCAAAATAAAAAAGATCAAGTAGGCCTAATTTAGGCCCTGGGGCTATATTACACTCTGTACGTTGTGTGTTGGGGCAAACAGCTTTGTACATGAAAAAAGTGTAAATTTATGTAAATTTGAGCTTAGGTGTAAACTTTACACATGGATTTATTCTTGTCTAGCTAGTTAGAGTCACAGTACCAGTGGTGGGCCAGTTCAGTGTCAGTGACAACACTACAGGGCCATTCTCAGATTAAGTGTTCAATTCCATGTGAGTAAAACCGAAAAATCAACCACAAAGTAATACATTCAAAGATGTGTTTTCGGAAACTTCAAAACCGGTCAAATACGAAACAAAAAGTGGAACATTCTAAATGATGGCCATTCATTGAGTAAAAATGAATTGAAATAGAGCATCATATATGATTTTTGATCACCAATCAGATACGTTACCGCAAATTTACATGTTGTAATGGACTCCTAACTCTGAATTAAATTTATTGTTTTGATCCAATTTCTGTTCAGGAAAAGACATCTGTCCCCCCTAAAGATATTGCTTTTTTTTTCAAGAGGTAAAGATGTTGTCATCCCTTGCTAATTGGTAGAAATTATTTCTGTGTGGTAGGTTGAAATATGCTTTTTGCTGAAATGAAATATAACCTTAAGATTCACTTTGTATTTTTAGCAAATTTCGCTTGCAAATAAAGTTTCGAATCCCACAGATCATGCAAAGGGAACGATCCGATCTGGAATTTCACAGGAAACAAATTTGAATTGCTTTCCTGGGGAAATAACTATTGAAAAACATCGAATCACCTTTGGTAACGTATCTGTTAAAATATAAGTAATAATTTTAGTTGTGTATGAATTAATAAATATCACCTGTTTAATTATTTACCTCATGAATTGATGTAAAAATGAATGATGTAAGCCCAAATTAACCATTTTAAACATTGTACGTAATATTTAAAGTATGAAATGTTGTGAAAAAGAGCCCTAAATGTGAAAGCTGAGTTCTTCATTCACAGAATATTCTCATCTTACGTCTGAATGTATTTATCCAACTGACTATAAATATTCATTAAGTTTTAATGGATAATGCAAACAAGGTTTAAAAAATATATTTTTGCAGGCACTTAGAAGGAAGTAGGTACAGTTTCTATGAACTCGATATGCTAACATGCTTACATAACATTATTTGTCACCGTGGGTGCCCTGAATTATACGTAACGTATCTGCTAAATCTGAAAAGCAAAAAACTGATATGCTGAATCTTAGCTTCGTCTTGTAAAATAAACGTTCAAAGTTGTTGCATAGAATATGAAAGTGGCTGGGTTTTATAGAATAGAACTTTGGACTTTATGAGCACACAACGATTTGTTTGTAAAAACATTTACAATTTCTTTTCAGCATTTTGATTATGTGGTAACGTATCTGTCGGAAAACTTGGCATTAAGTTGTGAGACACTGACGCAGAAAGAAAAATCATGTGGAAGTGTTGATCTTTTTCACCTCTCTGACCTTTTCATGTAAGAATATAATCCTGAGGTCCAACAAAACCAAGCATGTAATGTGTAGGGATGAATTTTGACCAGATTTGATCCCCAGAAAGCACAAGACCAATGAGCAAAATTCGGTCACGTATCTGGGGTAACGTATCTGTGGTAACGTATATGGTCGATCATATTATTATGAGAGCGATATCTACCAAATATTTCTCACTTGTACTAAACTTTAATGTTGAATCGATGCGTCATTCCGAGGAGTACTGTATAATATACAATTTGTCTGACATTGCAATATCTGTCGCAGTGGGTGGCGTGAAAAGTTTGTCACGTATCTGTCCAAATAAAAGTGTAGAAAACCGATATTTCAAACATTGTGCCGTATTCTCAATAAAGAGCTGTTGCACAAAAAATCTAAGTACTTGCAATGTATGAAGTATATCCTCAGGGTTTCATATACACAGGGTCATTGCATAGTCTTGTTATTTTCGCAATGCTGTAACACTAAAGAAACTGGTAACGTATCTGGCGGTGAACTTGGCGACAGGTTTCAAAAGGCTATAAAAAAAGAAGTCAATAAAAATTTTGGAACTTTTTGAGTATTGTGATTAGCACATATGATATGCTTATCGTCCATGAAAATGATATTTGGAAAGTGTGTTTGTGGACGGAGAGGAGCAATAAAACATAATTCTGAAATAGCCGGCGACACTGCGTTTTGGGGGTCTTAACGAAGTTTAACAGCAAAATTTTATACAAAAAGGCAGACAACCGCATTTGATCGTGTTTATTTTTAACAAATAAAGTCCTCGTGATATATTATAAACATTTAAATAGTATCTAATAGGTTTCAGGGAGCCGCAAACTGTCATGGAATGTCGGCGACACCAAATTTCTGTATTTGAACGCTTTTACTGAGAATGGGCCTACAGTCGTTTAGATACTGTACTAGATTGTCTAGACTGACTGTGTACTCTAGTATTAAAGTAACCCCGGGACATTGCTTTCGCAATATGCAATATTTGTCATACATGTATTTGCGAGACTTGTCTTGCCTACATATTGTTGCCACGTTAACATTTCGTACTATACCATAGTATGTTTTCTCACTCCTAAGGATTTCATTTTGAATTGTGCTTGAAGCGAACAAGTGCAAGTGAAATCTTGGATTATACAGTATTGCCTTTGATATTTTTTTTAATATTCTTGCCAGCGTCCATTATTCATGGTTTTATTTTGCTGCCATATTGTATGCTAAGTGATTGTACATGCATTTGCTTTCATGATATACAATACATGTAGTTGTCTTATTTGTGACACTTGTTTTGCCTACATGTACATACTTTGAGATACAGTGTAGTTTGTTTTCACACTCTTTAGATTTCACTTTGAATTTGGTTTGAAGCAAACGGGTGCGTGTGAAATCTTGCATTATACATATGTTCATGTATTGCCTTTAGTTGATATTGTTATGCCAAGAATGAATTTGATATTCTTGCCCGACAGTGTTCATTGTTTATGGATTTTATGTTGTTGCTATATTGCATGATAGTTGATTATACAGGCATTTGCTTTCATGATACAATATACAACATTTGTTGTATATCTGTGATACTTGTTTTGCTTTCATGTTGTTACCAAATTATGTTTTCATACTACACAGTGTATGGGATAGTTTTTGTTAAACTCATTACTAAGGATTTAATTTTGAATCATGCTGAGCTAAGTACAAGTGAAATCTTACATTTACAAATGTATTGCCTTTAATACCGTTGCCAGGAATGCCTTTGGTGTTCTTTTCAGTGTTCATAATTCGTAGATTTATATTGCCATAGTGCATGCGGATCAACACAATATGTTTTCATACTATACCATAGTGCATTTTTACACTCATTAGGATTTTCTTTTTGAATCACGCTTGAAGCTATCAAGGGCAAGTGAAATTGTGCACTATATTGATGTATTGCCTTAGATAATCTTGCCAGACAATGTTCATTATTCATGAATTTTATGTTGTTGCCCTATTGCATTAATATCATTATAGATGTATATGCATTTGATTTTGTGATTACAATAGTTGTCACAAATTTGCGACACTGGTGGTCTTGCCTATCATTTGCATAATATGTTCCTGACGCATGTACTGCCTGTGATTATAGCCGCCGTATTAGGTATGATAATGGTACGTGTACTTCAAGCAAATGGTATATCACTGTACTGTGGTTGATTCTCAGCAATCAACTTTGGCCTTGATAAATGTCAAATAAATTGTAAAAAATCAGGAAAATTAACTCTGTCCAACTTCACTTTCTGTTTTTTTTTTGTGGGAAGACAATCTTGAAAGGAGTTCATGCTTGTAATGTGTGTGAGTGTGTGAATATATATATACATATACATGTATATATATATATATATTATATATATATATTATATATACATATATATATATTATATATATATATATATATATATATATATATATATATATATATATATATATACATAGATAATTATATATATATATATATATATATATATATATATATATATTGATTGAGTACCGGGTAGTCTACATGTTGGTGCAGCAATATCATGATATCGAAAGTAAAACAGAAACCAAGTTCATGTTGATCACCAACAATTTATTTACAGCACACAAATATTTGAGCGATTCGCTCTTTCTCAAGTGTTGTTGCAAATCGCTCAAAAATTGGTGTGGTGAAATAAATTGTCGGTGATTAGCATGAACTCGATTTCTGTTTTATTTCATGTATACAGATATACAGTGTATATATGCCTATAAGCATATTGCTTCCTATACCAATATGTGCAATAGTGGTAACTACATTGTACTACACACTACTAATGATAATGATAACAGCAGGAATATAGATAATTAAGGTGATGTTGTCTTCCAAATTTCTAATATGTTGAACGAGTGTCAGATGGGGAAGATGTATTACATAATCATATCCACAAATCATTGATTTTTACAACTGGACTGACTGGAAATTTAATTTGACTTGTTTAATGGGAGAAAAATAAAAGCACGAACACACATCTTCTTACAATATCATTGGAGGGGGAAAAATGCAAGACATAGGGTTGAGAGGGGTATCAGAAAAATGGCAGGACACAGACAAGGACAGGCGCGCGTCTTAGATTATTTTATACCAAAGCAGATCACGTCTCCGAAGTCAAATAGATCTATCCGAAAGGGGAAAAAACACCTGTTTCAATACAGACAACTTTCAGGGAAGAGTGTGAAATAATTAACATAAATGAGTACATGAATCTGCGGTCAACGCTGGATTGAGAAGTACCAGTTTGACAGTTTACAAGTTCAAGTAAATATCAAGGGCTATAGCGGCTGTCATACTGTCCGATCAGTGAGTTGACCGTACCGTACTCGCGAGGAGCTGCGGAGGTACCGCTAAGCAACATGGCGGCGTGTGCACTGAGGCGTCACATCCGGGGTGCGCGGTGGCGACACCGAGCTCAGCGGGTTGTGAATGGGTGTGATTCTTCTATGTGTAAGAGTTCTGTGATCCAGGCATGTTGAGCAACTGACTTCAAATCAACAGACGAGGGCAGCAGACAGCGTAGCCAAGAAGAGGAAGACAACAAAGAGCAATGTCTCCACTAAGATAACATCTAGCAAGGTGCAGAAGAATGGCATCACAGGTACGTAGCAGCAGAGCTCCCAGAAGAATGGGTTCAAGGGTCATCAAGGAGTTCAGACATCACAGAAAAATAGGATCAATGCCTGCCAGAGAGAGGGTGCACAAAGTTCTGCTGAAAAGACGGAGCAGGAAACACAGAAGAAGATTAAGGTGAGTAAATAAATCTTACAGGTTGGTTGCTCAAGTTACAGTGTCATTCCTGAAAGGGCAAAGATGTGGCTCAGTCATTAGCATGAATGCCTCACAGTAACTCACTCCATGTGATTCCCATTGAGTCTTGCTGAGCAGTGTTATGTGTAATTATGCCATCCCCTGTGGTAAGAGGCAAAAGTACTCTGCTTCAGGTACTGTAAAAGTGGATATTTTTGTGAGACTAATTTTTCGCGCTCATCCGGGTAATTCGCTGGAATCAAGACATCAACTACTGGAACATATTGCAAGCCAAAATATTTGCATGCTTTTATTTTCGCGCTAGTTTCTGATTGCATGAAGGGCTTTCTATCGCTCAGTCGGGAGAGCACAGGGCTAGCAATCCGGAGGTCTTGGGTTTGAATCCTGATGGAATCCCATTTTCTTTGCTCATTTTTCCACTACTGGTAATGAATTATAATCATTTCAGGTCACTTTCGTTCTGTTAGTGATTGTTACATACTCAAAAAGCTGCCTCACTTTGGTGATCCCTCACATTTATCCCCAAGTTGAATTATCCTTCGGGTTTATGTCAGGTTAGTGTGTGCATGTGTGTCACACACACACGCACACACACACACTGCTATAGCTTCTGACCACACGAGCAATGGGCCGAATGCATAAAACAAGCAATTGCTTGTAAGCAATTGCTTCAAGTAAAAGCACAAGCTCGTCTAGCAGAAGGTCTAGCTCAAGCAATTGCTTAAATCCATATGCATAAACTTTTGCTTGTGCTTTATACCTTTTGCTTGACCCGCACAAGCAATTGCTTGCGTTTTCAATAAAAGGGAACACAAGAACAAAGGAGTTTTTTGAAGCAAGTACTGAGCACAATGTCCCCACACAGTAATTCCATAAGCAAGATGGGGGATATTTTGAAGAGTTGACCTTGACCTTTGACCCCATGACCCCCAATTTCCAAGATAATCACTGCCAGTCAGTACATGCATATGTACCATGTTCCATGGAGATAACTTGAACCATTTCCGAGATATGGAGAGAAAAAAGGGGAATTTTAACATATTAATTTGACCTTTGCCCTCATTAGTCCGGAACTCTGTCTAGATAGAGAATCTTTATTTCAAGAAAATACCTTCAGGCATTGCATAGATATTGGGAAAATTGTGAAATTTTGAGCATTTGACCTTGACCTTGAGCATGTGCAACCAAAAATGATAGGCACGACTTCATTCACTCATACATATAATTGATTCATGCACATGCCAAGTTTTATGTGGATACCTCAAATGATTCTTAAGTTACGCTGTCCACAAAATTGATTACGTACGGACTGACGGAAGGACGGACAACCCGAAAACATAATGCCTCCGGCGACATTTCCGTGGCGGAGGCATAAAAAAAAATCAACTTTATTCATTGCGCCTATGTTTCTTGAGATATTACATGGAGTCAATATGTAAATTCCAGGTACGTCTTTTATCAAGAATTATACTGAGGAATTACCAACAAAATTACACTTAGTTATTTTGTTTTGGTCTTTTTTTTGTAATCGGCAATTTATTTGCTCTTATCCACTAAAGTAATCTCATCAATCCAATGTTTAAAGTATCAATCAATACATCAGGACCAGTGTTAGATAAAAACATATTAGTGTCAATGCAAGAGAATTTTAAGTAGAATATGGTGAAGGTTGAGGTTGGAATTTTCTTCAATGGCCTGGTGGTATAAGTCGCTGCCCGGAGTTCCAGATGACAGGTTCCAGTCGTACTGGTTCCTTTTTCGACATGTTTTGTTCAATTACAAATCAGCAGTTGCGATCTTACAAATTTGAGGGAGACAAATTGAAAATTCTAACCTCATAATAGTGACGTCACCGAATAATAAAAAAGAAAGAGTATTTAATGAATTTCCTCTGATACCATACTGAAATAATTTATTGAGAAGTGTATCATGGCTAATTATATCAAAGGCCTTGTAGAAGTCCAGGAAAACTCCAATAGTATGATGAGATTTATCAATGGCTTTTGAAACTTTGTCAAGGAAGGTAACGATTGCATGTGATGTATTGTTCTTTTGCCGAAAACCAAAGAGATAATCAGAAATAATTATGAATGAACAATTTTTCTAATAATTTCTAAATAGAAGTTATGTGCCGAATTATAACATCTTTCCTATCTCCTTTCTTATAAACTGGAATTACCTTGGAAACTTTCATATCCATAGGGATAATGGTACGTAAGGATAGATAGAACACATGTATCAGCGGATCGACGATAAAATCCACAATATTTTTCAAAAGAACATTGTCAATGCCGTCATACCCGGCACTTTTTTTTCCTTCAAATTCAGGACGATATTCATTAATTCGTTTCTATGTAAGGGAGCAAAAAACAAAGAGTTAGATAATTATAGGATTATGGGTAAGTAAAAAATCAAAGAACTTTATATGAATCTGAGGAATATTTTGGGCAAAATTACTTCCGTTTTGCGAAAAATTTGATTAAAAATATTTGCTATCAATGTAGCATCATCAAGGGCGTACCGAGGGGGGGGGGTGTTTTGGGTGTTCAAACACCCCCCTTTGCCAAAAGGGGGGTGTTTAAGGTGTTCAAACACCCCCCTTGGGCAAAAGGGAGGTGTTTGAGCTATTCAACACCCCTCTTCAGCAATGCTTAGATGTTGACAAAATCAATGAAACAAAAGCTGTCTTTACCGCTTTTATTTCCGTTTTGAATTCCGCCTTTCCTTTCTTTTGCGTTCATTTTCTCTCTCTCTCTCTCTCTCTCTCTCTTCCTTGTTTTTATGTTTGTGTGGATGATGATACATTATGGAGTTACATGATATTATACGCACTAAAGAACTCGTGTACAGTACGTGTTAATACTACGTTACTGCACCGCGCGCGAAGCTGACGCGCAAACAGTAGACATTCCCGATCCCTGCTTTGCTTTCTGACCGAATCGCGAAGATACATTGCGCATAATGTTCACCGTTTACCGGTATTATACCGTACGCGGTACCGTAAATTGTGTATATGATGCATAATATTATGTGTGTACAATGCATGCTGCGCTGCAGCCTATTATAGGCACATTGCATGCTAAGTCAGTAGTATAAACTACCAAGAGTGGCGTATCTGGGGGGGGGGGGGGCAAGGGGGCACGTGAAAAAAAAAACGAGAAAAAAAGAAGAAGAAGAAGAAGAAAAAAAAAAAAAACCTCGCCCGGACGGGGGGAAGGAGAATTGGGGGGGGGGGGGGGGGGGGGGGGGGGGGGCAGAAAACCAAATCAAACAAGATAAAAACAAAACATGAATTCCATGAATTCCATGTTTTGTAACGCTGAAATATAACAATTTTCGGCTCGCTCGCTGCGCCCGCTCTCCAAAATTTATCCAAAAAAAAAAATAAGAAGAACAAAACGTAATGATGACGTGGAAATATAAAAATTTCGGCTCACTCACTCGTTGTAATTCACAATATTTTTCCAAGTCCTTAGTTTGTTGGTATAAATCGTTATCTATGAAGCCGTCACTATATCTTGATTAGAATTGTAAGATTTAATAACCAAAAAATGACAAGAATTCCATGTTTTGTAAGGTGAAATACAAAAATTGCTCGCTGCGCTCGCTCGCCAAAATTTATCAAAATTCATCAGATTTTATATCACCCTCAAAAAAACCCTTTTAAGTGCTCGAAAAAGCATATCAAGTGGACTTTTTTAAAGTACCTACCGGGATGGGATTGGGGTTGAACACTCTTGGTATAAATCGTTTCGTATCTATAAGACCGTCACTATATCTTGATTAGAATTGTCATTCGAAGATTTAATAACCAAAAATGACAAGAATTCCATGTTTTGTAAGCTGAAATACAAAAATTTTCGGCTCGCTCGCTGCACTCGCTCGCCAAAATTCTTCAATATCTATTACATTCAAAACACCCTCAAAAGACCCCTTCTATAAGTGCTTGAAAAAGCACATCATGTGAACTTTTTTAAAGTCCCTACCGGGATGGGGTTGGACACTGTTGGTACAAATCGTTATCTATAAGGCCGTCACTATGATTAGAATTGTAATTCGAAGATTTGATAATCAAAAATGACAAGAATTCCATGTTATGTATAAAGCTGAAATATAAAAATTTTCGGCTCGCTTGCTGCGCTCGCTCGCCAAAATATATCAAAATTTAGGGTTGCCTATTTACATTTAAATCACCCTCAAAAGACCCCTCTTAAGTGCTTCAAAAAGTATATCATGAGGACTTTTTTTAAGTCCCTACCGGGATGGGGCTGGGGTTGAACACTTTTTCAGAAATTAGGGGCGCAATTTTTGCGCTTGCCACTGGCGCCGTTTTCCCTAGATACGCCACTGACTACCAAGTACAGTCAGTATAGTAGCCTACTGGAAGCAGCAAGCTTTGGAAGCTCTGGGAGTAGCAAGTTACTTGCTACTCAATGTAATTAGTAATAGCACATGGACTTGGTAATCTTTAGTAATAGTAGATATGAATTTTTTCAATGACTGAAAGTTAAAACTGAAAGATAACTGAGTGTGAGTCTACAAATTGTGGTTGGATGACTTTATTGCGCCTAAAATTCATTAGATATCTAGGTCTAGGAACAGTGGCGTAACTACGGGGGCATGGGGGGGGGGGGGGCACGTGCCCCCCCCCCCCCCATCCGCTGATTAAAAAAAAGAAAAAAAAGAAAAAAAAAGGGTTAGTAAACTGCTTTTGAAATCGACATGAAAGGTTGATCAAGAAAAAAAGATATTTTTCTAAGATTTCTTTTAACCATATAATTAAAGAGGTATAACATTGTTCAAAAAGCCCGGAGACGACAAAAGATTGTGATTCAGCGTGATTCCTGGTTGGCATTTTGAATACAAGCAGGATGTGCGCAGTGTACTCAGAATATCGGAATGTCAAAAAGAGTTGCTGCAATATTGCGCAATGTTTGATAGTCCGGTGATCAGGAGGTCGTAGTTTTGAATCCTGCTCGAGTATGTACGCCCATGATTTTTTATCATGGCTACTACACTCTAAGAAAAATTTCACTAAAAATTGAGTAAAACGGCCACATGGTCAGAATTGAGTAAAGTTTTAACCACTCCTAGTTGAGTAAAAGTTTGATCATATTTGAGCTCCTCTTTTACCCAATGAAGAGTAAAATTTGTTTTGCTTTATTATTGAGTAATTTTATTTTTACTCATTTTTGACCATGTGTCCATTTTGATCGGGGTTATGTGTAAATTTGATTTTAATCCCAGATGACTATTCTGATTTTTAACCATCTTTGGCCATGTGTCCATTTTGATCGGGGTTATGTGTAAGTTCAATTTTACTCCCAATTGACCATTCTGGAGAACACGAGGAAAGTGTAAATTCGTTTTTACTTTTGTGGCAAAACAATTTTGGTCGGCCTGCTTACGTATTTGCAATGTACAATTCATTTTAAAAGTACAGTATGATATACATGACATAACAAACACGTGAAATGTGACTTGCACATTCTCATGGTACATTTGAAGTTGACAAGGCAAGCTAGCAAGTGCATGCTACAGACCAAAATAGTTTGCGACATAAAACCCAAATAAGTAACACATGACAAAAAATATATATCGTTATTACCTTTATTGTGAAGGTAAACAATTTTTTTTTTGAGCTGAGCTATTCATCTTCTCAGAAATAAAACATAACAAACATACACGAAAAGCTGGTAGTATGTTATACTTTAAACTACATGAAATAAGGAAAACAACGTGGAATTGAGTTGTTACTTACAACTTCTTTTTCTCTGTAACATTGGAATAAACTTGCAACTTCTCTTTTTCTGGAACTTTGGATTAGACTGTGCTTACATGCAGAGCATGTAACACGCATGCAGAACTTTACATGGTCATTGATGGTAGAAAAAATAAAGCTTGCGATCAACTTGTCACAACCTTTCTTTTCCATGTAAAACTAAAATAAACTGTGATTTATGAAAAGCATCTTGTGCTATACATCACTTCCTTTCCAGTCTCTGGTATAGGATTAAAGTTTGGAACCAAATGGAACGACACTCTGATTCTAGGTCTTCTCAAAGCTTCAGTCACAACATTTAAAACTCATTTCTCGATGTTGGTCCAATCTAAACATTTCTAAACACAAAAATCAAAACAAGGATACCGCACAAAGTACAAGTGTTTCTTTCCTAACATATGGTCAATATCCTTCCCATGTGAAGGCACAAGTATTTTAACAAGATTATAGCAAGGTCAATATTTTGGTTGCTCTACATTTATATTCCAGCAAAGTCTTACATCACATAAATTGTAAACCTTGGTTTTATAGAACACCCTTTGCAAAATATATGGCCATATGAAATAAACCACATGAAATTGAGTTGTTACTTCAAACTTCCTTTATACACTGAAATAGACTGTCTTTATGCATGCAGAGCTTGTACACATGTAAAACTTTACATGATAGGAAAATAAAGCATGCAGTGGAATGATGACACTTCAAGTCATAATTTTCTTAACCAGTAATGTAAACTAGCTGTAGACCTTCTCAAAGGACAAAATAATCAATAAGTTGGTACATGATGATTAATTCTTTACATAAAGGAACCAGAAACATGTCTTCAATGGGCACAGGCATAACAAGTATAAAGGTGCATTTATATCGTATCTGGCACGGTATCATGGCGCAGCATTAACGCGATATCTAAACCGTGATTGATTAACACTCTGCGCGCACTGACCAATCACAGACTAGATATCTTGTAAATGCTGTGCCGTGATGCCATGTAAATGAGCCTTAACACTGAAAATTAACGAAAATTATAATGTGGAATAAGCACCTCCAGCAGAGGGCCTCAAAGATATATTTTTGTCTGTTTCAGATTTGAAGTAAATTTGCCATTTGGGGAAATACATCACCAGAGTATATTACACTTAGATATAGCATTCAGCTCATCCTAGCTCGAACTTGAACTTGAACTTGAACTCAACTTAAAAAACACAACATTCACATGTAAATACAGAGGTATAATGCTGACATACTATATAAGAACCTGAAATGGACTCCACGAATACACGATTATGATTTCTTTTACAACATACTGAGGTGTCTGCCCCTAACCATGAAGTTAATACCAGTCTTCAGCTGAACATTTTGTCTACTTCTTATCAAAATGGTAGTAGGCTCTGAAGGCCTTTACTGCCCCTGTTTCTTGGGCACCTGCTTCAACCCCGTAAACCACAGTGTCCAAGATCACCCACATGGCTCGAGCCTGTGCTGGATACTCCAGATCAAAGATCTGAAATTTCTTATAGCACAAGTCAACATCAGATACATGTATGAGACTAAGAGCTTCCGCTCAAACACTTCATTTTACAAGAATAATGAAACACTGGGCTACAAGCCAAATAATTCGGTGCCTTTTCTGCAGTTGGAAAAAAAAATCCTCCAGCAAAAGAAAACCAGAAAGACATAGGTGCTACATATTTTGCATTTCACTACTGTTTCAGATTTGATGTATCATAAACTTTCCCTTAAAAAATAAAGCTTACCACCTTGAAGGATTATTGATATGTATTCATTATTTCTGAGAAGATATATGTGTTTCACTGTTACTATTAAAGACAGGTCAATTTTTACTCTGCTAAAATTTGTATGCAAAAACAATGCTACTCAAAGAGATCATGTATGTGCTTGTAATTCAGAGTTTACGGTATTTGCCATATTGGAGAAATCTTTCACAAGAACGAGAACAAACTCATAAATGTAATGCAGCTCACCCTATTAAGCAAACTCCAAATAAAACAATATGAAAATGTAAAATAAATTGGTATAAAAATGATGTAGCATATATGATCCTGAAATGGAACCACCTTAAAACATAATAATAATAATAATAATAATTTTTTTAAAACAACATACAGCTATTTGTCTTCCCCTTATCATTAAGTTAATTTTTACCTTTAAGTGAACATTCTACCTCTTATTAAACTGGTAGAAGGCTCTAAAGGCTTTTACTGCCCCTTTTTCATCGTACTTGCTTCCAAAAGATTTAAAATGACCCACAGGGCTCATGCCTGTGTGGGATACTATGAATTGAAAATCTAAAAGAGATTTTATATCACAGGTGAACAGCAGATACAAAACTCTTCTGCTAAAACGCTTGCTTCACAAGAATGACGAAACAGTGATTGTTTCAAAATTGATGTACCGTAAATTCTTGATTAGCAGCACATACTGACTTTAAGAATTGCATCTTTTATATTTCTTGGATTATGGATATGTATTCATACTAAGAAGATATATTTCTTTTTTGTTATCACAACAGTTCAATCAATCTTTACTCTGCTTAAATATTTTATGTAAGAGCATGCTCTCCAAAGACACCACAGTAGTACATGTATGTGCTTGTAATCGAGTGTTTACCATTTTGCCATTCTGGGGGAATCTATCACAAGAGAATTACAAGCAGAAACACCATCCAGCTCACGCTAACTGAACTCCAGATGATACAGTGGGTAGGAAAGGTATGGGAATCCACTAACACATGATTAATATAATCTTTTTTTCAACTTACAGATATGTCTTCCCCTAACCAAGAAGTTAATACCAGTCTTCAGCTGAACATTTTCTCTACTTCTTATTAAAATGGTAGTAGGCTCTGAAGGCCTTTACTGCCCCCGTTTCTTGGGCACCTGCTTCCACCCCATACACCACAGTGTCCAAGATCACCCACATGGCTCGAGCCTGTGCTGGATACTCCAGATCAAAGATCTGAAATATCTTATAGCACAGGTCAACAGCAGATACGAGGCTCTTTCTCTCAAACACTTGGCTCTCCAGAATGACGAAGCACTGGATTGGCTGGCAGACATTGTTCCCTACAGCCAGGACGAAAGGCTGGTTCCTCCCATGGTCTTTTCGGTAGGCCTCGAGACTGGTTCCTTCCTGCAAATGATAAATATTAAACTACAAATGTCGCTATGGCGACTAGTATACCTCCGCCATAATGCATGATTCTCCTAATAGGTCTATAGTACATGTGGACAATGTGTGATTACATTTTCACAAAATTGGCAAAAATTAAAATGATGTTTGTCACAAATGTGTTGAATGTTCACCTTCCTTTAACCTAGGTTTGATTGGATGAATAGGAGAGCATGTATTTGGGGATTTAAGGACTTTAACTTGACTTTGACCCATTCATAAGTTTATGCATTAAGTAATTTTCAAGGTAGGGAGAAAAAGTGCAATTTCTGTATTGAACAGTAAATTGTTACCATTTTCATCTGGCCTTTGACCCTAAGATTCATACGATAATCACTGTCAGGCAGGACATGCATAAATATGTAGTAAGTTTCAAGATAACTCGAGCCACTTCCGAGATATGGAGGAAAAAGCTAATTCAGCACTTTCACTTGATCTTTGACCTTTGAGGCAAAAAAAAAAGCAAAAAAAAAGAGAAACTTTCCAGAGAATCTCTATTGGGTTATATTTGCATACACCAAGTGTTTTAAAAAAAAAATAATCCTGCTGGCATTGCATAAATATGAGGGAAATAGTAAAATTTTGAAGTGTTGCCTTTGACCTTTGACCCGTGACCTTTGACCCCATGAACCCTAAATTCTCTAGATAATCACTGCCAGTCAGTACATGTAAATAACTGACAAAAATGCGTCGACTTAAGTGAACTCGACTCTCACGAGAGTCGATTTTTTTTTTCGACTCACAGTTATGTACATGTATTATGGTATATTTGCATGCATGTGTGTGTGTGTGTGTGCGTGCGTGTGTGTGTTTGCATTCAAATTTGTCTGTTCTTGAAGATAATGTTCTTATTTTGTTCTTAATTGAACACGGAATTTGTATCAATACTAGTAGTTAAACGTAGTTTTGAGAATGTCTGCGCTAATGTGGCATTGTGCATGTGTTATGTCTATGGTGCAATATAGGTAGCCATCTCTGTCAACCTACCCTTGAGACAAACACTCTCCCAGGCCCATCCCACCTCCATTGAACAAAACTATACAGCCAGACGGGCACGCACAAACAAGCTCCGCCCACTTGGCCTGTCACTAAAATATTAAAGCAGCGATTGGTTGACCAAGGAGTTCTGGCTTGACATGGATAAACTATGGATGTGCTGTGTGTATGGATAAATGTACTATGTTCCATGAAGATACCTTGAACAATTTCCAAGGTACGGAGTAAAAAGTGAAGTTTTAATATCTTTACTTGACCTTTTGACCTTTGACCTCATGACCCCAAACTTTCACTAGAGAATCTAAATTGGGTAATACACGTATACACTAAGTTTCAAGAAAATATCTTCAGGCATTGCATAGATATGGTGGAAATAGAGAAATTTTACATATTTGACCTTGACCTTTTGACCTTTGACCTGGAGCATGTGCACCCAAAAGTTGATAGGCACAACTTCACCCCCTAATACACATACATGCCAAGTTTGATTAGGATACCTCAAGAGGTTTTTAAGTTACGCTGTCTACAAAATTCATTACGGACGGACGGAAGGACGGACGGACGGACAACCCGAAAACATAATGCCTCCAGCACCACTTCGTGGCAGAGGCATAAAAAGTACATCTTATCTTATGGCTCACAAAGTCTGAAAACGAAGTTTGCTGTTTCCTCCACTATACTGGAAAGAAATAGTTTCAATCAAAGAATAAAAATCTGCAAGAAACGACTACCATCAATAGTGATATGAAACATTTCATTCCCGTGGTGATATTTTTAAATGACTGATTTCAGTCAATATTGCTTTAGGTTAAAACTCTGCAACACATCACACAAATCTTTGTGATTAATACTCTATGCATTTTCCTTCCCCTGTTAATCCTATATATAGTTTAAAATTAGGGCCAGCGAGTTCTGGTACGTGTAAAATTCAAATGGTTACATTTCTTACCATCATAAGCGCGATTCAAGTTCACATGCCAGGACCCTATTACATAAAACTTGACATCAGTAATACGTGAAATATAACTTTGACAACTAAGCTCTCAGGCAAACAGATGTAAACATTTTAGTAGCACATAACAGTTACTGGAACTTTTTATTCAATACACATTCCTTTTTGATGAAGCATCAAAGTGTTCATGTCTTGACTTGATACGTGGAGTTGATCTTGCTGTATGGAGATGTGACCCATGCTAACACAAAATTTTTCAATTTTCTTCACTAATACTGCTTTTGCTACAAACATTTGACATACCTTTTGGCAGTCGATGAAACACTCCAATGACTCTTGGGAAGAGGCTCTTCCCCCTTTTGATGACTTCTTGCCCGGGAACAGATGTGACAGCATAAGAAAAGCCAGATTTGCCTTTTCCTCTGTTAGTGGAGTACACAAAAAGTCTTTATTAGAATATGAAAGATTTTACGCTACATATGTCTTCACACCATAAATCAATCCTGGCATATTTTCAATTCACATATCAGCTTTATATCTCTTCAAATTCAGGGCTTATTTTATAACCAGTGGGCGATTTGGGGCGAATAAGCCACTGCCACCCCTTATTTGGTTGATAACACATTTTTAGTCATCACACGCAAAAAAAAAAAATTCAACCACAGCCCCTCCCCCCTTTTTATGCTGCTATTTTTTGTAGTAATCACAAGAAAATGCGGCAAAATTTTTGCCCGCCTCCCCCCCCCCCCCCCCCCCCCCCATCCCCTTTTAAGAATCCTGGATCGGCCAGTGATGACTTAAGATTATTATGCAGATTTGCAGACATGCACACTGCTCTTTTATGGAAGAATTGGTGGTGTGCTGTGTGCTGTGTATTTGGGGAAGGTGCCCAAATGTAGGTGGGGGCTACAACAAAGATTACAAAAAGGTTAATATGATGAGCAACAATAGAAGCCACGAGCAGCAGTAGTTGGAAGTAGCTTGATTCCAGCACTTGCCTCGGTGTCAGATGTTGGAAAGGGCACAAACGACCCTTGGTGCTGTTTTTACTAAATACACCATTTGGAAGAATGCAATGGAGTAAAACACTTCTATAAATCCTATTACATCTACATTATGAGGGATGATGAAGTGTATATCACATCATTTTAAAATCAAATATAATGTGTTACCATGAACTAGGGGACGGGACAGTTGGGTGACTTTGGACAGGAATTGTTTTACTTACATTTTTTTTTTGCTGTTGGTTTTTCTGCAAATATTTTTGTAGGTTATGAAAGGGGGATATGTGAATATTTGAATTACTGCACTTCTCTTGTATATTGCAAGCAGCAAAATAATGTCAGTGAAATTGTCTAAACTGTCCAAAGTCACCCGCCTGTCAAATGTCCCCTAAGTCTACAGTATCTATCAATAATTACACACCTTGAGTGAAGTCCTCATCACGTCTTTCTTGTACTCCGAATTTCACCTTCCACCCTGGAGAAATTCTATTCCCATAGTCCAGAATGCAAGATGATACTACTGGCCACTTTGTGAAGAGAAGGTCCCCCTTTCCATCAAATAGCTTGTTGTAATCCTGCTCAATCTGCAAAGAAACAAGAAACAACAACAACAAAACATGTTTTTGCAGTTATTTTGTTTTTTGTCTGTTAATTTGCCTGTTAGATCTTGAATTCTCACCATCTTAGTCCATTGTGTATGTTCCCAACACACACTGTGCCTTAACCCTATGTATTCCAGAGGGGAGGGGGAGCTTAATTAGCCCCCCCCTCCTAACATGGGGGAAAAAATTTATCTACAGCATGCAGTCAAATTGTCTCCTTACTCACACATCAGCAAGAGACCTTTAACCCCCATCAAATCTTACCGTAAGAAGCTACATGCATAATAAAGATGATGCACAAGAAACCTCATCTATACCCCATCCCCCCCCCAAAAAAAAATAAATAAATAAATTGCTTTTGAAGAGAAACAGAAATGGATATTCAGACAAGCATTGATGATATCAATATACATGTATATTTCATATTAGATGATTTCTTACATTAAAAAATATATATATATATTTCATACTATTCTATGGGTAGGAAGGCAAAACATACTTCATACAATGTTATCTATAGAATATGTACAGATTTATTTATTTTTTTTAATTTTGCACGCTGTGATTTAACAACAAAAATCAGGCATTTGTGTGTACATGCAAATATGGCAAACACTGACTGCAATAATTTTGTTCATCTAGATTTTGGTAGATATTGGACATGATAATAAAACCCCTGTGACAGCTTACAATGAGGATATAACATGCACCTGCCATTCACAATGGGGACGTAACATGCACCTACCATTCCAGGAGAAAGAAGGTGTGGAAACTCAGCCAGCACTTCAGTCACACACGGCTTGTTCTTTGAACTTCTCGGCAGGTTGGAATGTACAAAGTCCCTTCTATAAGCTGCTGTCTGCTCCATCTTGGCCACAACGTCTTTGTGAGGGGTGTCATGACTCTTCAACCATTCGGTCGTAGCTTTCATGTCTGCCAAATCTGATACAAATTATGGAAACTCATAATAACAATCATTATTGAATCAAGCCTGAGAACAAATGCATAGCCTTAATGTTCATCCTAGCATTTTCTAGCTTTAACCCTGAAAAGGGGGGATATAGCCATCCCACCCATCTCTGACCTATAAACCTCTGAAATAGCCCAATATTTTTGTGTTAGGCTGTATGCATTATCAGACATCATTAACAATATTGCTTGGGCTGCTAATTCTCCTAAAAGTAAACAAAGTATAAGAACAAGGCATATCATAATTATAGTGCATATAGAAATATTGCCACATTTTACCCAAGTCACGCTGATTTTTCTATAACTTGCACTTCCCCTTAGACCCAGTCAAAAATTACTCTTTAAATGGGTTTAAAAAGTTAGTACTAACATTCAATCAATACAAATTTATATTTAACCCCAAAATGCAATGAAGTCACTTTTTTCAAGCCTTGCTAACAGACCCAAGGTGGAAAAATTATGCAAATGAATAGATTGTTGTAGGTAAATCTACATTTAACTCAATTGTTTACTGCTTGATGCACAGAAACAAATTTTTTATACAGGGCAAGTATTTCTCAAGCCTGCTTCACTTTACTTTGGAGATAATTGGCTACATTTGTAAGCACATACCATAATTCATCTGCAATGATGAGGTTGAATCCTCATTGGAAGAACTTGAAGTGGTATCCTTAGGACTGCCAACCTTGGCTTTGTCTTGCTTCCTGTCTTGCTCTGCTGTTTTCCTTCTCAGGTACTTCAGCCGGTTTTCCAGCCTACCACCTGCTGGAAGTTTGGTACTCCCTTTCAAGTACCACTCCTCCTTTAAAAAAGAAATGAAATAATATTAATGAGCAAGAAGAATGTCACAATTAAAAGAGTTTATATGGTTATTTTCACAGTAAAGGGAGTAATTTTTTGTTCTGACAGGGTCAAAATTTCTGAATGTGTTTTGATATATATTTAGACTGAATTATAACTAAAAATGTCAAAGTTATGGATTTTTTGTTCCAGAGCTTGAACTACAAGCAAAACCTTGAAAAATATGAGTATGCAAAGTATGAAGAAGTACACTTGTAACTCATGTATCATAAAATTTATCTAAAATACCATGATACAGTACATGTGCATGATATATTGTTCAGCATGCATTACAGAGCTGTTTGAGAATGCACATGGGTTTCAAATTTACAGCTGTTTGAGTGTAATGATACTCAGATTGGTAAATACATTTGTAAATATTTGCAAGAATTCAATCTCCAAGGCAATCATTGTTGTAATACACATATTAACATTGTAAGATGAAATGGTCACGAACTTGACATAGGAAATTGGTTAGTAGTGTTTCAGAGACTTCAAACATGCTAACACAATACTGTATGTATTATCAACTAAAAAGACACAACACCAGGTTTAAAAGTACTGGGTAAGCATGGTAAGAGTGTACAAAGCTAAAAATGCAACAGTGCTATGTTGTGAGGTTAAAAGGTCATTGACACAGAATTCTCATGGTAAAGCATGGTAACAAGAATAGCATCATCAAAACCCAAATGCTGACAAAGCTTTTTCAGAATCAGTGACAGAAGGAAGCTAACTATTTATGGTAATGGTGCGAGATCGTTAATCATAACATCTCTAAATTCAGAATTCTTTTGACATTCTTTGTTTCTATTTTTGTTTATATCTCAACTAAGTCCATTTGGGTTATTTTCACTAATTGCTCTTCATAGAGAAACAAGTAAACTGATGTACAATTGATTCTTTCTCCTTGTAGTATAGTGCAAGGGAACACCTGTACCCAGTATCTTTTAATAACTAAACCCTGTTTTAGATGAAACATGAACCTTGAACCAATAAGCCACTTAATACTTTGCCCACAAACATGGTAAATTTTAGCAATTTATCATAATCCTGTAGTACCTGTACACATGCACTTATGGACAGATGTTGTTAAAATTGCTCCTAGCAAAGAATGAAATGTCTGCACTGTACATGCATGTACAGCTAGGCATCCACAAACATTTTCATTATATTTCTGAAGCCTGTAGTAAGATCAGCATTAAATTATATATATATATATATATATATATATATTTATATACATATTTCTACATGTTATTCATTGATTTTATTCCAAAGATATCATTTGTCAATAGTTATCTGTCAACTTGGGTTGTGTCTTACGAAAAATCAAATGACTGCTAAGTCAGTAATTTTTAAACTGTCTACTCACGTCTCCATTGCCAGCTGGATCTTTAAGGAAGGGGAACTCTGCAATGATGGAGGAGGCCATTGCCCCCTTCATGTCAGGGCCAGGTCTGATGACAAAAAATATGAGAATTGTAGTGAAATGTACATAAATCATTGCAAATGCACATGTGATACAATTCCCACACAAAGCACTGTGGTGTAGTTGAGCATTCCCCCCTCCCCCATAAAGTATATCCTATTAAAGCTTGTACATCATCTGCATTAACAAAAAGAGGCTAGTTTTCTCAGCACCAGACCAGGAACCTACAGGGAATCCCTACAAGGGTATCAAAAACAGGAAAAATCTGGGGGAAAGGGTATCAAATTGAGATGAATGATTATGTAATCCTTGAATAAATTTACCACTTAAGGGTATTAAAAACCAGACATTAAACATGATTCTCTGTTCATGAAAATGGAAGAACAGATTGTATTCAAGCACTAGGAACAGTGGAGAACCTGCATATCCAATTATGGGTATAGGCCTAAATAAAAAAAAAATTATGAGTCATAATGATACTATCCTTGGATAAAATGACTTTTAGGGTTATCAAAATATGGAAGATCTTACACATTTCCCAGTCTAGGGTATATAAATAATAAGATTCCTGAAGAGGGAGAAGAGGGTTTGGAAATGAATTGGACATGAGAAATTCACCTACGTGAAGATACAACTTTAGGTTAAAAAAAAAAAGGTCTTGTAAAGTGAATGTGATTATTTGTTTAGAAGAAATGAGAAGAGAAACAAAAAGAATAGGAATGCAAAATCAACACAGACAGAAGCAAGGTAATATTAGGATGCCATTGCAAATGGTAAAATGTCATTACCTGAGGCCATGCAAGTCTACTAGATGCTCTGTACACATATTGCAGATGACACGAGTGTTGTGTGGCGTGCAGACTTTCATTCGAGTTACTTCCTCTAACGTTTTCCTCCCTTCCAAAGATTTCTTCAGAATTTCACCCACATCCTGTAAAATATTCAAGATTGCATGAGTTTAAAAAATGGTGTGTGTGTGTGTGTGTGTAAACATCATGATACAGGAGGCAATTCATTTTTTCTGGCATATTTCAACTTCTTTCGAAATATTAGCTAGAAGAGAATCTAAAAATTATACAGTACATGTAATTTCAATTGGTTCTGCGTACAAGTACTATAATCAGTAGCATGATCAGGGCTCAAAATAATAAGTAATTAGCACCAAGAATGGGCTTCCCAGCAGTGAAGGACTATTTTCAAGAGACTTTGACAATAAAAAAAAAAAAAACAGAGTCAATATCATGACACCTCTGAATTCTGGTGTGATTTGAAATTCCAATGCTTATATATTCCTCCTCTACACACAACATAAGAAAGGCTGAATCTTAGAAAAATTTGCTCATATCTATACTGTGCATGATGACAAAAAAAAAAAAAAAAAAAAATATTTTCACAAAGTACAGATGAGACACTATATACATGCACATACACTGTATGTAATAACATGAGTACATGTATATCAATATGACTGAATGAATTACATATGAAATGTGAACTTACGTATCTTACTGCTTTCTGACGTTTGAGTGGTGGCGGTGTGTCACTGCTGCTGTTCAGATCCTGAACTACAGCTGATGAGCATGATGGTTCTTCTACATCTACTGGGATAGTTGAAGCCTGGGAAAGGTCAAAAGTAACTGATTCCATATCTGACAGCATCAGATCATCAGAAACTTCAGATGACTCCCAGCCCATCTGCATGTCTTTGAGTACAGATTCTGCAGCATTATTTGCTTCGTCCTATAAGGATGAAAATACACCACTCAAAAAGGGTTTAGCAATTCAACAGCAATGAGCTTATAATCATTCCTTTTTAATAAATCTTACTTGACATTAAAATTATTGGAATGAGTGTACAGTTGCCAGCACTGTATCCTCATGCACATTATTTTTACTGATACATACACACTTTTGAGTTATAGTGCAAAATCAAATCAAGACAGTAATTTTTTGGTTGAATTACAGATTTGTGCATTGTGGAAAGTGATTCACAGAGAACTGTTTCCCCTCCATACTCATGATCATTGATCTGATAACAATGCCAATCCATTATGCAAAAATTTTGTACATGGTCACACACAAAAATGTTGTACACATTCCATGATTTCAGTATCATTAAAAAGGGAAATGAACTGACATTTTAATTGATGTAAACAATGCAATAAACAGAGAGATGTACAGCATGAAATCAAAACTGAAGTGCATAACTTGTATGCCTGGAAGAAGGGTGCAAGCCCTGCTCACAACCAAATGTTATGATCTTGGTGTCCTCTTAATAAGAAAAAAGATGTTCTTTCCAGCCAGCTTAATGAAAATAAATGCTAGTCAGTGAGAAATCATAAAAACTGAATGTATCTTCTGTTCCATTTCAATAGGTTTATCCTGTATAATGGTCATTAGTTTACAAACAAAAAAAAAATGAAAAATTGTACCACGGTACTTACTTTCCTTTCATTTGATATACCAGTACATACATGTATAACTTTGTGTAGAAAGAAAGCACAGAAGTTTGAAATGGTTAAATTGAAAAATTGAAACTGAAGTGAGCATGTACCTGTAAGTTATTTTTGAAGTTTATTACTTTGGTCTAGTGATCTTTGTTGCAGTTATGACAGCATGTATCTGGTAGGAATGTACCACTGATGATCTGCACTATCATGACTCTTCACTGCATGGACAGGTCTGTGTTCAAACAGGTCTTCAGGATTAAGCAACTGTAGAGAATCCAACTCCTCTTCTGATGCAACAAAGGCTTGAAAGTGATCATGAAAGTACTTTGTTTTCCATGGCTGGATCATTAGATACAGTCCATCTTGCTTTCTCATAATATAATCAATCCTTGAGAAAGATGGTAGTTCACCACACCAGTCAGTCAGTAACATGACATTGGGTCTGTATGTGTATCCATAGAATGTTACTTTATCACACAATTCTAGTAAGGTATCAGGTTCACAGCTCAACAGCCGACATACTTCTACCTCGCTCTCAAGATCACAAACTTTGACAAATTCTGATGTGTGGATGTATACACATTCGCTGTTGATGTGTTCTTTCTTGAGCATTCTGAATGCCTGTGCTTCCTGGTGTTTACGTGCAACTGTCTTGGCGATGTTCTTGTAATTATTACAAGTTTTCGCCCACTTTTTCAAAGGCTTGTGCTTTCCTTCTTGCCTCATACAAGCATACTGTGACAAAGGGCCCAGCTGTCTGATTGCCTTGGGATAGTGGAGGAGGTTGTGATGCTTGGGGAGGAGATGGTTATCAGGAAACAGTTGCAAATATAACTGATGATGCTCATTAATCCTTGACTGCAAGTAGTAGGTGACAGCAGTACTAATGTTTGGTGCTAAGACCAGTTGGTATATCTCCAGAAGAACTGTGAACAACCTCCAGTACTCACATCCTTCTTCAACTTTATCTCCCACAATCAGGGGTAAGAACTCAGCAAGACAACTCATCTGTGAAGCCTTTTGACCACTTGGTCCAAATGGATTGCTAAGGTGACTTTGAAGGATGGGGCTGGGCTTGTTTGCTTTTTCTGTTATACCATAGCTGAATGACTGAATACGACAGTTCAGTTCATCAAGGCTAAATCTGCCCTGATTTATGAGTTCTGAAAGTACAAGTTTCATCTCGATTGGAAGTAACCCTTCTAGGAAATCATGCATCAGGTCAGGAGCATAGTTTTGCGACACATGGTAATAGCTCAGTGTATTGAGAGCACACGACCTCCGAAGTCCCGTTTGAGAAACATCATTTACACTGATATCATAATCAATGTTTTCTTCAGTACGGAGTAACCTTTGATCAACAGCTACCTGTTTTCTGCATATTGCCTTGAGTGCTTTGCAGAACCGGCAAAAATAGTTGGCACTAAAACTTCCAGCAAAGCCGAGCATGGTATTGAGAGCTAAGTTATCACCGACTGCCTGGAAGAGTCGGGGACGTACACGGCCAGTGAATCCATCTGGACTATTAATATGAAGACCTTCTGTGAAGAGAACTTCAAGGTCATCCGAAATACGCTGAAGAACAACATTTACACCATATTTGGATACCAAAGAAGATTTTGCTAGAGCAACTAAAAGGACATTTTCCAGTTTAGCTTGGTATTTCTTGGGCAAAGAAGCAACAGTAACATAGATACCAAGAAGTTTGTGTTTCCCTTTCTTTGAACCTAGGGGGTTCGCTGTCTCAAAGTCATCATTATACAGCAACAATTCTATATCCACACAGTCTTGGTTTCCTTCACAAGCTTTGTAATATGATCCATCTCTGTAAGTCTGAAGCACATCTTTTTCGCCAGCAGTGTCTTTTTCCTGAATGATGACTGACATATAGCCTGGTTGTTCCAAGAATACTTTCAGATTTTCACCGACTGGCACGTACTGAAAAGTTTCTTCAACTTGTTTCTGCTCAGTCCTTCCAGTATGTGTATTCAGACATTCTTTGTATACATTGCCAAAAACAATTTCTTCTGGCTCAATAAGAACATTACAGTTGCGGGCAAATTGGTTTTGTTTATGCTGAGTAGATAAACTGAAATGCTCAAAAGGATCTTTCACCATGTCAAGGACTGACTGTAGAGTGTCAATTTTATCAACTGAGGGTTTGATATCCTGAGATACGTCCTCGATGATGGGGGCTGACACTTGTTGAACTGCTTCAATTACATTAGTGAGCAGCTCTTGTGTGTCACAAATTATACTTTGCACTGTGGAGGATGGCAGGGATGAGCTTTTAAGTTTTGCTACATATTCAGAAACAGACTGTTTGATTGCTGATGAAATTTCCTCTGTGGGTTTTTCATTTGGAAGCACTTCTGACTGCTCTGATGCACTTTCATCACTAAAAACTGTGTTTCCAACAGAATCTCCATCACTGACATTTTCTACAATGGAATCATGATCTTGTTCCAAGTGCCGCTTGTAGCTATAACCATGATAGAATGTTTTAAAACATTCTTGCACATGACACACAAGTTTTGTTTTGGTCTTTGAGTTTATGTTGTGGATCTTTAGGTGGTTCCACAGGTCCACACTTCTTTCAAAGGATTTCACACATTTGCAACATGCAAACATTTTTGCAGGAATGATTTTTGAGATGTCCTTGGTCACACACTTGCCTGTTTCTTCCATTTTTCGAAATGGTGAACAAATTTAAGCCTTGGGCCCAATTGGGAGATCACATCCTTCACAAGACTTGCATCCAGCAGCTTGAATGCTGACAGGTCAATGCCACAATCTAAAACAAAAGAAAAAATATGGTAAATTCTATTTAGGAAAAAAAAGAGAAATGAATGATAAGTTGATTTGCGTGCTTTTATACAATCCATACTGTAGATTATCATAAACAGCAAAAAGCATTACTGTTCAAGTTTGTTACCATTAAAAATACTCAAAATTGCCTTTTTGACATCCTTGTCATTTCAAAAATCATATGAATTATGATGCTGTTTTTCAAAATTGATTTGTGGTCTCCCCCTGCCCCCCTCAAAATATTACATCAACAATTTTCTTGGTTGATATAACCTCATGAAATGTATCATGTATTTTTGTTTTTAATTGTCGAGGTAGGCCTACAATTTTGTACATTTTTTGGAGTAATGCATGATTTGAATAAAAAAATTGAAATGTCAAGGCACTGTAAAAGCACACATACCGTACACACTAAACACACAAAGAAACACACTTCAATGAAGACAATATACAGTACATACAATATGCAACTAGCCGCTTTCCCCTTCCTTTATAGCCATTTTATAGCTCTTTTAATCTGGATAGGAAAAACAAATTGTGTGCGATTAGATTTTCTTTAAAGGGATTTTTTAAGTGTTTAAAGTCTGGGTTGTTTGTATTTCTAGTGGAATTCAGGGTATCATGCAAGCCCAATTCCCCCCCCCCCCCCCCACGTCAATGGTACAGTCAAGGACATGTCATGGATACAAGCACAGGCAAGAGTGGTGCCTTGACTCTGTAATTTTTATACAGGTCTGGCCAAATTTGCATAAATTTCTGAATATGCAATAATTTCAACTCCAATGAATAAAGTTCTCATGATTTATTTCAGGATAGATATGAATATTTGGTTGAAGAAAACACACTTTTTAAACTTTAAAACATAAAAAAATTAATTGGTACCAGATTTTTTTTTTTAACCCTGTCTCCTAATAGCACATAACATCCTTTGAAAAGCTCCCTCTATCACGATTCTCAAAACTTAAAAATCTCAACAACAAAAAAGAGAGAAAGCAAACATGTGTATTAAAGGGGTAATATAAAATAGCAATATTTGACAATATACCCTTTACTTTTATGGATGGATTCAAGTTACATGTTGGTAAACCCTAACTCCGTATACACAGCTACACACTGTGGGAGCCACCAACACTGCGTGTTGGGGCAGTTAGGTAAACTACACTATCAACTGATCTCACTAATACATGTATGTAAGAGGATGTCAATCATGTAAGTCACGAAACTGCATAGTTGATGTCAAGTTCAACCTTGCTGTGTTCATATCTATTTCAGATCATGTATTAACATATTATTTGAGGAAAGTGAAGAACGATAAGGGTTTATGACCATAGTGTAACTCCAGTAACTTCTTCCAAAAAGAGAGTGGTAAATGAATGTATACATGTTGAACAGCCACCCATTTTTTTTTTTTTTTGTTGTTGTTGTAAAGGCTGATTAGGTAATTATCTTTGAAAATTATAAGCTGGATAAGACTTAAGTTGTTGCACAATAGTCTACTGAGTCTGAAGGAAAAGATAGCAGACAGCTAGACAATAGGGTCTACAGGATGTAACTTACTAGTACAATTGTAACTCTAAGTTAGAGTTATATTCTTGGTCTACATCATTACATGTATTTAGTTGGAAGGTTTCAAACTGTGTCTGTTCGGCAGATTTTTGACATTTTGGAAATGTGTCTTGAGGTAAATCTAGACAGATTCCCAAAATGTCAAATTCCACAGAACAGACACAGTTTGAAGCCTTTGAACTAATATGAAAATGATGTAGGCCTAGACTCTACTGCATTATTTCACCTCTTTGACATTGTTACAAAATGTTGTAATCTGTGCATCCAGACCTCACACAAATCAAAGGCAAGCCAAGGCTTCAAGCAAACCAGAAGACAGTAGAAATACCATACTGTCAGTAGACAGTAGTATCTAGACTAGGCCTAGACTTCTATAGCATAGACTATAGATTTCTATCAACTTGTCCTACTCTATACTTGACTATAGCCTATGAAGGCTTAGTCTGACAAAAGTAGATCTAACACAGGGCTGCACACTAACCCATTTTTTCTACTGGTCCGGCCTGTCCATCGGACCAGTAAGTACCCAGTCTTTCCATTTTTTACTGGTCCATTCCTGAAAAAGTTACTGGTCCGACAGTGATTTTTACTGGTCAGGGACCGTCGGACCAGTGCCAGTGTGCAGCCTTGTCTAACATTTAACAAGTAAACGTTAGGCCTATCAAAAACCCTAATCTAAAGTACGGTACTGTACCAAGTTCTTGCACACATGCTTATCACGATTATGCCGAGTATTGGACCTGTGTCAGTGACTAGGTCGAACATGGGCCAAGCGGCCGGCCTTTGAAGAGCCAGCCGCCGAGGGCCGGCGCCGGCCGCCGAGTACATACGCTTGAAGTGCAAAGCCAGCTGCTGTGCGGCGCAGGCAAGGTCAACTAGTCGTAGGTACCACTTCCGAACGGTACCATCAACTAACTTGAAGCATCTACATTATTGGAAACAAATATACTGGTAATTTATACTTACTTTTAAAGTTGGGGATTTGGTCAACAAGACCCCATTGACGCAGCAAAAAAGCAACTTCGCTGTCCGCCATGCTTCGTGCTCTGTCGATGTCGCGTCGAAGTACAGTACAGACTACTACTTTATGTAGTTGGTATGCATGCACGTGCGCGCGCGCAAGTGTAAAAATGACCCACCAGTCATCCGCGTGTGTCCTTTTTACACCTAACATAGCAATATCGCGACTGGGCTCGCCTGGTACAGTGTAAACAGCGAGAGTGTAAAATGCAGTTTACTCCGAGTTGAGTAAGATAATGGAGCAAACCTTACTCACGAAGAAGAGCAAAATGAAAGTATGTAAATATTGAGTAAAGAGGGGTAAAAAGAACGAGTTTGCTCAATAAAGGCGAATTTACCGCTGTTAAATGTTCAATCTTGCTCAATATTGAGCACTCTTGAGTTTACTTTAGCAAAATTTTACTCCATGGATTTAGAGTGTAGTAAGATTATAATATACATCAATATGTTCAAAGGTAACTTCTAAAGACTTAATATACATAAAGGTTTCCTTATATAAGTTCCTTATTTCGCGATAAGTGCGGGCGCGCGCGCGCACATATATACACACACGTGATATGATTACGTATGTAATATATACATAAGCTTCATGTTCAACGTTAATTGAAATGAGCATGTGAAATTGGTAAATTCATTGCAAAAAAGGGTAATATTTGGATTTTACAATCACCGCTTTGGAACTATATCACATGATCACATCCTCAGTGATCCTCGAATGACCAAAGTTGTTGGTGTCTTGTTAAAATAAGGAAATACGTCATCGCCGTTATACCAAGAGGTGATGAACGTAAAATTAAGAAAAGGCAGAATCTTAGTTTGACTTTATGTGATCATTTCATTAGCATTTCTTTATATTCAATTTGCAATTTGATGAATGTCTGCCTATGTACAAATGGTTCCGCGTTTTTACAGAATCTGCTTTTTTAATTATACTTGGGGGAAAAAAACTCATACATTTCGCTACGTGTTTACAAATTGGAAATAATAGTAATGACCAACACTGATATGTTAAATTCAGAAAATGACATGATTTCAAAAGATTATGATTACAACGCGTCATGAAATACATACTTGTCTTGATCCATTAGTTTTGCGTTGAAATGTTGGTATAGGTATTTTTCGTCTTTGTAAAAATGGTGAGATTTCAATGGATGACTTCCATCATACTCTCGATAACCGTATAAGTCGATATACCCATCACAATGCGCAGTAATTTGATATCCCCAAACACCATTGATGCCAACCAGTTTTCGTTTCAGGTAACGATGTCTTTTATATAGAATGAACACTTAAACACCGCATGCACGCAATTTCCTCGTTAGTTTAATCTTTCCTCATTTTCCATTCCATCCACGTGATCGACCTGCAGGGTGACTGTACACAGCTTTGAGACCTTGTTTCTTTTTTTTTTTTCTTTTTTCTCTCCTTGTTTTTGTGTGCGAGAGAGTTTCAAAACTTTTGTTTTGCTCTTAAGAGCTTGGTCAAACCACGGAGCTAGTAGCTCCACGATCAAACAGTCTTTATTCTGTTACGTTCCCCGACGAAAACAAGGTCACTCTTTCAGAATTCACGAGCCTGTATGCTGCCACATATAGTTTGACTTGAGCTGAATCTGGAGTTTCACTGCATTGTGCTAAACCGAGCACAGTTGCTGTACGAAAGTTATTGGATATTCTCGGCGAATTTACAGTTAGCCATTTATTGGGGAATCGACAACACAGCCTTTCTACGAGCAAGAATGATTCCAATATTATTCATTTTTAGCAATTTGATTGGAAGGCCGAATAAAATACAATAGCTCTAGAGGCTCACATGTGATGAGATCCGTTACCGATTTTAAATCCTACACAAAACATCAATTCAAACGAGGGGAAAATAAAGAAATCACATAGCATTTATATACAGACAATATGCGGTGTACCTTCCCTGGTCATGACCATAGTTATAACAGTATAAAATCACACCAACATTGAATTACTAAGGAGAAGAAATTCAAAATAGGAATGACTGAAAATAAGAAATATTAGTTTCAAGTTCAAGATCAAGTTTATTTTATTTTTCTCCATGTCAACAGAATCAATATTATACGCACAATGTGAATGAAGTAAAGAAATATCAACATTTATGCAAGCATTACAGAAAGGTGGCACATTATATACTTTTGATGTAATGGGGATCGCAGAAATTTGCATTTTAGTGATAGATAGAGTGTTGGATAGAGATGGGGGGGGGGGCTAAAAAGCGAAGCTTGTACATTGTGTCATGGGTACAACCAGTTACTGTACATTTAAGAGGAAAAAAATGCGTGCTATAACCAAACCCATAGTTCATATTGCTAAATCAATTATTTGGCAACAGCTACTCTCTATTTTCGAGGAGAATGAGTAGATTTGCGAATTCTACCACAACTTAACCCTGATGACGCTTTCATTGAATATTGAGAAATATAATAATGGGCATTTGTGTGTGTGTGTGTGTGTGTGTGTGTGTGTGCGCGCACGAGCCCCCCCCCCCCCAAAAACACACACACACACACACACACACACACACACACACAAACGTAGAACGTCTAGTTTTCCGTAATCTGCTTCTGTAAATGCAGAATATCAGGAATGAAATGACGCAGTCTAGCTATTTTCTTTTTTTTCTAAATAAGGGATAATAAGTCTTGATAATGTGTATTCCACATTATCGTTTTTATTTGTTGTTTTAGCCTTCAACACGTGTATGTTTTCGATAATCTATTATACCGCTGCGAGCTAACTAACTTTGGCCGAAGAGTGCTGATTGTGTAAATAGAGGAAGTTGCAGCAGTCTCGGATGCCTATGCCTATAATGCAAGTCTAATGTATTCCATGCGAATACACGTCAACGTCAGCGATCTATTTCTCTAAGTTTTGACCGTAAAAGTAGCAAAACAAGTCTTCATCACAATAATTTATGAAATTAGGGTGATAATGCCTTCCCCACATAACTGGAGAAGTGATTACAACTAACAACAGCAGTTTACGTGGTCTTTCGTTCACTGTTACACTGCATGCGAACGGCATTAATGTTGTGATGTTATATCTATACGTACAGCGACGCGTAAAAACGGTAAAACAGTAAAATTAACAATAAAATCACATCAATGGATACCCTACTGCTGGTATCTTCATGGTCTTTCTGAATATTGTAAATTGTAGGATATGTTATATGCAATGAACACTGCCCCTCTGCTTCCTTCGTTCGGCAATAACTTTGTGATTTTTTCCCTTTTTTTGTGCGATATCATTTCCTTTGTGTTATATGATGTATGAAGTAGATTTTCAATGCATTTCTTCCGAGAAGGAACTACATTGCTTGTCACGGCTTGTCCATCTAAGTCTATGGTTTCCATTTACAGAAGGAACTATACGAGTCAAACAAAACTCGGTTTCTCCTTTATGATTCATGATAATTATAAAAGAAATCGCGGTAATTGTAAGGGAAAAGTGAAAGATCAGTGAGGTGTGTTTGAGACACTTAATTAGACTGTTTTGTGACGTACCGATGACGCAGTTCTCACTGGTAAGTGGGGACACTGCGACGCAGTTTCTCGATAACAAAGGTAAGGGGAATGCCAGTGAAGTCTTGTGCTTACATCTTATGTGAGGTCTCTTCCTGTGTGTACGTGTGTATGTGCTCACGCGCACGTGTTAATGTGTTGTACAGAGATACGAGTGTACAGGTATCTGTGTGCGTCTGCGTGTGTAGTGTATAATGTAAGTGCACGTCATCACTCACTTCTATATGCGTATGTTATATATCTCGTCTTTTCCCCTTTCCATCTTATTCGGAGAAAGCTTCTTGAAGTTATGCGTAAGCAGCTGAGATAAACTGTGTATTATGGGTATACCCTTTATCAATAATGCTTATGTTTTGTAATATGTGTCATGTGGCAAAATATGTAATAATGACATCCTTTCATTTCAACAGGCCTATGGCTCTCTATCATGTAATTGTCATTTCGTCGAATAATTACCATCAACAATCACGCATATTATATTAAAAGCCGTTTGATTTTTTTAACAGTATAGAGAGAAATGTATCACCTCTTATAACAATATACTCCGGATGTCTTTTGAAGTTGGATGGGGAGGATTCCAATTTGGAATACATCTTTTATTTTTGCACAATCACCATGACAAGGTAATAATCTACTTTATTCACTTTCCACAGCATCAAGATCATAACTACAGAACTGGAACATGGCGTAATGATATAGGATTAATACACTTAGATGTTAGAGAAACGGATGATAACTCGCAATAGTCAAGATTCTGTTAAGAAAAAAAAACCCACACACACTCACATGGATTTAAATATCTAATTTTTGCCTCTTAGGTGTCCACGATACAAAACCCTTTTGTGATCATTTCGATTGATAGAATTTCATTTGGTAACATTTTCGAAATAAGAACAACAAGAAAATAAAAATCAAACGACTTATTTTGATGATTATCATTATGATGTAAATGACCAAAAAATAAAAGAACAAAAACAAACAAACAAACACACAACCGAACATTCCATCCTTAAATATGAACTTGCAAATGCAACGAGATTGACATGATTAGCATCACATTTTGGGAAGTACGAACATTGTAAAGTAAGCAAATTCATGAATGTATTCATGAACATATTTAGTTGTTTTTTTCAGCGGTTATTATAGTATTTTTCAGGTCAATGGCTGCGTAAGATATATAATGCCGTTACAACATGGGTACTGGATCCAGTGACTCGATTCTCTATGATCACAGTTAGTCCTGGCCGGTTCAATGCAACTTTACCTAATTGTATAAAATCGTTTTCTGACATCTATTATGCGAATAAAAACGTGAAATGAATGTGGTCTTAGTGTCAGCAGCTGACTCTCTAGTAGCTTTACTTTTGAATGGCATTCTACTTTTTTAATGTGCCCGAGACGAGCGCCACAAATGCTTTCTTTGTATTCCCCATCTGAGTTTTCTGGCTGTACCTTTCATTGTGCTGTGTGTGGACATTCCTATTCGTTTATTCAGATTTTGACCTTGTCGTTCGTATCACACCGTTTCACAACAAGCCCTCCTGTAAAAGGATCATTTCCCCCTGCGATGCTTTCCAACACATAAGGATTTCATACACACGCACACACCAAGGACAACGCGAAAGTCATCGAAATCACGGCAAAGTGCAAGATAAATATGATATTTGCCGCGGAGTTTTGATTGGTAAAACGACCGCGCGAGCTGGCCAAACACCTCCCCCCTACCCTGGAAGCACTCGAAGGCTTAAGATACCTCATCCGCTCTGCGAAGGCGCCAAGCTTAGTTTACCGACCGATAGTCCTGCAGTTTGTTCGCTCTCACCCTCCCTCTCTCTTTCCATTGCCAAAGCTTTCCTCCCATAACAATCTTCCCTGTTTTCTTACCATCTCTCGGCCTCACTTCCGATGAGACTGATGTCTCATAAACTCTTCAAAAAGGGTGAACAAAATACTCACGGTCGAAAGTTGGTGTTGCCGTTTCCTTCCCCCTTCTACATATTATTTCTTGTAGGTTTAGACCCTACAGATTTTGCACGTATAACTGACACTCCGGCTTTATAGTCAAGTTCACTTCTGCAACACTGATTCTTGTAATGTTTTAGTCAACATTTCTTTCATTCATGAGAATGTATATTTTTGGTCTAAACATGATTGTGTTTTACAATGTGTTTGTCATGATTCTTTTTACATGCATATGTATACGTCAAATCTATTTAGCCCCGTCTCTCTCTCCACACAGACACACAGACACATATTATGCATATGTATATATATATATATATATATATATATATATATATATATATATATACGCGCATGTGCTTGTATGTTTGTTTATTACACATGTGTTTATACTTACGTATTTTGTGATTTTTTTTTTCTTATTCGTTACAGGTATGTGTAACGCTATACAACATATTTGCAAAGTGTCTGAATAGAAGTTGTCGCTCGCCAGGACAAGAAGTTTACTAGGACTCATATATCTTTCACCTTTGTGCTTTAAATAATGATGAGATCAAATTTCAGTCGGTAAAGTCTGTGTGCATTTGCGTCCTATATGCACCAGAAGTGATTTTCCCCCTCTTGTTGGGGTAATATCCGATGACTGGTTAGCATGAAAGCCTAAACCTGACTATAGATCCAGATGAAAAGACACTTATATGCCGGAGATCACTTGCGTATAAAAGGGAAGATATTGCATCGAGTCACCTATATATGAAGACAAATAGCTTGAGACCTGATGACATTGTAATGCTGTTTTTCATATGGGGCAATGAGTTTCTTTGAAATTGTCATCTGAACAAAGACAATGGGCACATTAAGTATTTAGATGATTGTATTTGTATATGTACACTGCAAAAAGTCCGGTGTTAAATAGTGAACACCGAGCTGGTGTTAAATTTTCGGTGCTCATTTATGGTGTTGAATTAACACCTCAGGGTGTCATTTCCAAATTTTAAACTGTTTTTGAAGAGTTTCTTAGTAACTGCACTTCTTGTTGATTTTTAATTTAAACAAGACGATCAAGAATTTTACATTAAAATACTAGATTTTTGAAAAATGTGAAAATAAATTTACACCAAAGTAACACCAGCTGGTGTGGTCTCTTATTGAAGCTGGACGGGTGTTAAACCATTGATATTAACACCAACAAATACCAAATCAACACCATGTGGTGTCATTTTTGAATTAACACCAGTACAGTGTCAAAATAACACCAGGTACAGTGTTAAATTAACACCACGAAGTGTCAGGTGAACACTTTTCAACACTATCACAGTGCATTTTTAACACCTGTGGGTGTGGTCCTTTATTGAAGTTTAATCGGTGTTAGATTTAACACCCGTAGTGTTAAATCTATAAACACCGATGTTTTTACAGTGTATGTATGTATGTATTATATATATATATATATATATATATATATATATATATATATATATATATATATATATAGTCTAGGTCCAAACATGTTGCGAATTCACGTATTGGCTCCAATTTAACGAAGAATAAACCGGTAATGCAATATTTCGCCAATATAGAGTTTATTGAGCAACTCAAATTTTCGGTGGCTTCCATCCACCTTCTTCAGGAGTATCGACGCGGAATGTCAATGTCAAAACAGTGGCTTCCATCCACCTTCTTCAGGAGTATCGACGCGGAATGTCAATGTCAAAACATTTGACATTGACATTCCGCGTCGATACTCCTGAAGAAGGTGGATGGAAGCCACCGAAAATTTGAGTTGCTCAATAAACTCTATATTGGCGAAATATTGCATTACCGGTTTATTCTTCGTTATATATATATATATATATATATATATATATATATATATATATATATATATATGTATCTTATGTATACACACATCAAGTGTATGCATATATACATATACATATACATGTACATAATTATATTCATATCTCTACGAAGACAGAAATACATAAACCACAAGATCATACATGCATTTTATCGCTATTTAGTAAATTCATTTATCAATTTATCTTAATTCATTCGTTCATTTATACTCACTCAACAATATGTCGAACGGATATACAAATACGCATGCATAATGCAAAGTTGCATGCCATGGAATACTTTCAGTCATGCGTGTGTGTGTGTGTGCATGTACATGTAGTTTTGAATGTGCAAGTCCCTCGTGGCAGCTCTTTGTCTGTTACTCCACGCCACTCGAACTCATCGAATAATCTCCCGCCCTCACGGGTCACGGTGGCGAAGACCGTACGGTCCTGGGGCTTCGAGCGCGTCTACAGCTCGGCTGCCTCGATGGATAAGAGACGGGGCTCTTTCGAAACCTGCAATGCTAAATCCCTCACGACCTCTGGATGGAGGAGATAGAAAAATGCTTGGTACCGCATTCTTTCCCTGTTTGGTGAAACAATAGCCGCGGACTCTATCCGACACTCTCTGGCGACAACCTGGCGCCAAAGTCGAGCGATAAATAAAAGAACGATCGCATAGCAGACCGCAATGTGCACGCAATGCCAAAGCGACTCCATCTGCTTCGTTCTTTCCCTCCCCTTTCTCTCTCTCTCTCTCTCTTTCTCCGTTTCTATCTCCATCTTTCTTGCCATGTTCCAATATCAATGTAAGAATGATGCGTTTCGTTTGCACTTGGATCTTTAAAATCCTTTGAGCGAATGATTTTCACATCGGATTTAAGGTTGGTTTTGATGTGGAAGATTTCAAGTATGAGCAGCAGGAAAACGCAAACTGAGACTCAGAGTTCTTTCTTCATTTCATTTCATCATACAAGTTCAAGAGCTACCCTAAAGACACAACGACTCACGAGAAACACAATTGTCATGAAACACACTTTTACTGTTTGAAGACCGTTTTGTACAATGTCACTCAGTTGAATGCACACCAACCTAATGTCTGAAAAGAAAATGGCACAGACAGATACACTCACAAATACATATACACACTTACACAACCATACATATACACGCACACAAAGATAAGATTGCACTCATGCGCACATGATAAAGCATGACTACACTGTTGATCAAGATAGTAAGCATGACTACACTGTTGATCAAGATAGTATTAGTGATGAACAGTATTATTGCTATCATTATAATCACTGTACATTACATTATTGTCGACAACTATTACCATTGGTGATATTGCGCATTCGTACAGCATTCGTGATGTGTTTGTGTGTTTGTGTGTGTGTGTGTGTGTGTGTGTGTGTGTGTGTGTGTGTGTGTGTGTGTGTGTGTGTGTGTGTGTGTGTGTGTATTTAAACATAGATAACACTCGCGATTAATTCAAGCGTCGTCATTCAAATCGTGTATTTTTTTTTCGCTCTGTCTTCATTTACAATGAATAATGCTTTATGAAGTGACCTATCAAGACGAGGCCCATTTTGGAGCATTTCTTGCCGACAAGTTGTTGAAAGAAGAGTAACCGTTTCCGGGCGAACTCTCGGACAAGATAGCAAAAGATAAGTGTTTACCATCGTTGGTTTCGAGTGGCAGAGAGCTCGGATTCCTACATATTCGCCTTTCACAAATATCACTTGGGTCTGATTACGGGGTGCTAATAAAAATGCTACCGCAGTTCTGGTAATGAACAGAATGTAATCCTGCAGTTATGATCTACATAATATCTGTTAAAGTGTTTTCATTAACTGTCAATTAAAATGTTGCTCCAAGTCCTGACATGAAATTGTCTGGAATAGTATTTAATGAAATAAGATGGTACCCTGCCCTTTGCTGATGGATTCAGATGGATAACGAAAAAGTTAACAGAAAAAAGATACCTATATAGGAAATTCTTTCAAGTGCTGGGGATATTCCCTAAATGGTTCCCTGCCATTGTCAGCATTAGACCCAGCTTTGTGAGGCGCAATAATCCTTGGTAATCTACACGTGGGCTAAAAGAAACAAAGTGGATAAAACGTCATTCCGGATTGGTTTCGAACCAAGGACTTCTTGTTACCGACTTCAGAGCCATTTTACTCTAACCACCAGACCAACGTGACCTCATATTCAGAAAACGTTAAACCCCCTCCCCCTCCAAGAACAACAGCAACAACAAGAAATGATAACACCCAACAGCAATGAAGACAAACATGATTTTCTTCAAGAATCTCAATCCGAGAAAATATGAAACAACGATGCGAATCATCAATTGGCTATGAGTTAAGTCATAAATAATATCACCAAATTCCCAATTCACATTTCAGGTTTCGAACAACGAAAAAGAACAATATGTTTTAATCTGCTATATCTTGTTGTTACAAATTCATTTTCGCATTGGCCTCCAGTTCAAATTTTGTAGTTGTAATAAAGCACTATACGTTCACTGAAGTTTCTTAGTTTGTTTGCTTGTCTGTTTGTATGTTTGTTTGTTTTTCTGTTTGTATGTTTGTTTGCTACAATGAATAAAGCTTAAATTTTCATGGCTATCTGATCACAAGACTGACAGACTCGACTTACAGAGAAAGGCAACTATACATGTATGTTGCTCTGTTAATGCAAACATTATTATTCTACCTGCAGTCCATAAATCAAAGAGAGTCTGAATAGCACAATTATTATAACTCTGTTACAAGATTGCAATATACGCTGATCCTCAAATGAATTTATTGTGAGCATGACCACAGCGTGCAAGGTATCTATTGTTTCAACCGTTCGAAGAAACAGAGCAACTTTTCGAAATTAAACCAGAGGTATGGGTCCAGCATCGAATGGTGAATCCTGAGATTGAAATATTGCAGTATTACATTCATGACTGCGTGGCAGGTCACCTTACTATCGGATATTAGACATTTTATGGTCCAAAAGGGAATGATAGATGTCACTAGCGTTAAGGTAAAATGTCACGAAATACAATGAAAAACTGATGTCTCTGTTCATAGACTTAAAGTATATGTTATTTTGTTATTGTGAGAAGATATCCTACAGGAGCTTTGGGACGCCCATTCCCCTAATAGTCATATAAGATGAATTGTTGCTAAACTGTACATAAAAGAATGTGATACAACCCGTTCTATCCGTCTATCTATTTATCTATGATATTGGTTGCATGCATGTGCGTATGTATGCATATATATCATTATGTGTATGACTGCATACGGATATATCTTTCATGGGTGTATGTGTGTCTGTGTGTGTATGTGAATGTATATTAATGTATGCTTGCATATATGCAAGTACGTATGTCTATATTGCATTTCCGACAAAAGTATGCAATTCATATAACATTTGTATTAAAAAAAAGAGTACAATGTGACTTTTGCACATTCAAATGAAATTAATGAAGATAATTTTTTTTAACAATAAGACAAAACATATATATCTACATGTAGTTTAAAGAAATACATGGGCAAAATGTAACTGAATCGTATCAAGGAAAAGATGTCGGAAATGGAGGGATGTATGTATGTGTGTGTCTATGTATGTATGCATGTATGTATGTATGTATGTATGTATGTTTGTGTGTGTATATATATATATATATGTGTGTGTGTATGTATGTATATATATATGTGTGTGTGTGTGTATGTATGTATGTATGTATGTATCAATGTATGTATGTATGTATGTAGGGGGGCTATGTGTATCTCTCTATCGGTATAAATTATGTTTGTTTGTTTGTTTGTTTGTCTGCCAGTCTCTTTCATTCTTCCTCCATCATCTCACAAACTCGATAACAGAAAACTCCTCCAGTCCCCTTGTTCTCAAGTGTTGGCAATCATTGCTTTCTGAAGCAGATAAAAATATTGGTTGCTTCCTGAATTTCCATATCTGTTTATATCGTCCGCTCAATTAAAGAGGATATACCCTATGATTTTTGTTTAAGTATCACTGAAACAAGTTTAATAAACCCCGTTTGGTAATCTCGTAACACACCCTTTGATCACTTTCATGCCATTTTACTTTCATTTCCAATCAAACCACAAATCAATAATATTGAATCAAGGTGTTTATTTTTGTGATTACATAATACAAATCAATGGAGAATATGACAATTGATATAAAAATGTTTCACTCAGACTTACACTTTTGCTCATAATATTAATTCTGGATGGGACTGACTTTTGTTTTAGGCCTATATGCTTCATCACCTGGTGAAAATTCCATTTCATTTAATGAATAAAACAAGCAATACACATTTTACTGGTGCCGCGCAATGTTCATTAACATGACTACGTCAGTCAACGTTCACCTCGTATTGAAGCAAATTATAAGGTTACTAGAACAAATGAAATCTATTATTAATATTCATAGTCATCCGTTCCAGTGTATCTGTCGATCTGCATGCTTATCTATCTACTGTTTATGTATGTAATCTACTTGTCTGTTTGCTTGTCTGTCTCTCCACCCATCTCGTCTAAGATCATGTGACTACACGTGGCATTTAACACCCTGCCTAATTAGTTAATTATTGAAATCCATCAAACAGTAATAGTTCGTTCTCGTCTTGATTATGGGGTATCAGAGAACTATTAAAAGTTTTTGGCCTGCGTACCACTTCAGGTGTCACACGCCCTCACCGATGAGTGCCCGGAACTTAATTCTGCTTCCGTTCTCTTGAGGTGTGTAGAACATCCGCTACAGCATCTCATGTCCTTTTAATTTGACATAGGCCTATTCACCATACTGGAGCAAAGACTAGTATTGATAGAAGAATCCGTAGTAAATGATAATTAGCTCAGCATGGAGAGCAATACAAAGTAACAATGCACAAAACAACATGGAGTCTACCAGTTCAAACTGTTACAAACTTTGGATCTGTCAGGTGTTTCAAGAGCGCATTGATATAGAACGGATGTGAATAAGGCGTGCGTTCCGAATAGTTGGTGCCGCTAAGTCGGGCAACACAAGCTGCTGATCTTCGATAGTCGCAGACATAGGCACCATGCGAAATGTGAGTCTTAACGGAATCATCGTCTAAAATGCATTACGCATAATCATGGAGTTTGCCTGGAGTATGAAAATGGAATTCAGATCATAAGCAATTTCGTTCTCCGAATGTTACTCAATTAATTCTATTTCACTGTGTTTTTAAACAATGATGAACATCGTTTGTTTACAATGAGTCAACTTGTGCGAGGTCGCACGCTCCTGGATTTTCTGAGAAGACCCCTAACGAGTTTAGCGCTGTTCGTGTCGACAGTTCACCACATCAGAAAAAAGTTCTCGCATGGCTCTCGTCTGCTCGTGTGACGTGCAGAGTTGGTTGTTGATACATAGCAACGAATGCCTCGATGTAGGAAAGGGGATAAATGCGGCGCAACACCTGTTCGCTAATACCTGGATAGGCGACAAGTGAGCAATTCTGCATGCTAATGAGCGCTTCTGTAATCCCCTAACAACTGTTTGTGGCTTATCTGCTCCGTGCATGCACTTCATTGTTAGATAAGGTAAGCGGACAGAGGCGGCTCGGGATAAATTTATATTTTCACATTTTTCCTCCCTAACTAGTTTCACAAGTTTTGAGTTTGTTCTCTCCCTCTACGACTCTAGACCTCTCGAGGGACTGCGTCACTACAATGAGCACGTGGTGAAGAGGAAGTTTAGTATTGCGTGTATATGCCATGCAGTGAATCAAAACCTCGCCGGGCAATACGTATAGATCTAGATGATTTTTGCCCAGTTAGGTTACTCTTACAGGTGCTGTTTCATGGTGTTGTTTCATGTTTTACAGATTCTTTGAAAATGGTGACAATCCTTCTCCAGTTTCCCAAGCTGTTATCAATAGCAATATTTGAACACCTGCTTCTGTTTTTACTGCAATATTTTGTTTTGCTTTGTTTTGAAGGGGTAGGGATAGGTGTTGTAAAGATTTCCAGACCAGGTAGGGCCTATCTTCATGAGTTCATTCGTGATATAGCTATCAAATTATGTAGGCCCGTACTGCATGGTACATTCTGTGCAGATGAATGTATTACCAAATATGATTTTCTATTCAAATTGCTCCCCATTCAAAAAATAAACTGGAAAGTTCATTGTTTTTTCTTAGCACTTGCAGCAGGTTCATCTCTTGAAGTTGAATCATATATTTGGCACAGCCAGCAGCATAGGGCCTAGCACTGCATGAGAAATGGAGAGTTCCCCTTGCAATGGGTAGGACACAGATCTTTGCTTTTTGGAATAAGTTGATATAATTGGAATGGAATTATAATTATCTTCTTTTGCATGTGTTTGTTTTTTGCATCAGAATAATTCAAATTGATAACAATATGGCATGATGATTTTTTTTTTGAACAGGTAGTTGTGATATGTGCCTATAATTGACACCAAAATTAGTTTCATTATTCTACTGCACTGACATCACATTTTTTTCACATGTTCAGGGCCTATATAACTGATAATTTGGGAAACACATGTGGAACTTACAATGACATAACTATCTTTTTAAGAGCCTATGTTAATGAAAGCTAGTTTTCTGCTTTGTTGATTTTCCTCTTGTTGATTCCAAGTTGAAAAGAAAATGACATTTCCCTTTTAACAATTTCTGTGCCAATGAGTCAAATGTGCACAGATTTCACATACATGTATATACCTAAGTACAAGAAATTAGTGTGGCATGCAGAGACTTAAAGGGTGTGTACAGTTCTGGTTGAGGTGAGGATTTAGCTTTTAATGTTTTGCGAGATATTCAGAAACCACTCTATGAGATGTCAAAGAGCATACAATTCTACGGAATCAAAAGTTTATTTGATGAAAATCGGTTTTGAAATGGCCGAGATATCCAAAAACAAGGTGAAACAAAGAGATCCTAATAAAAGGCGTGGCCTGTCGCCTTTTATTATTATCACTTTTTGGGATATCTCAGCCATTTGAAAACCAATTTTCATCAAATAAACATTGAATCCTTCTTAAGATTACATGCTCTTTCATATTTCACAAGAGGTTTCTCATTATCTCACTAAGGAATGTTCAAAACATGAATACCCACCTCAACCACTACTGTACAGTCCCTTTAAGGCATGCAGATGAAGACCTATCTGAGAGGGATGTCTGTCTGATGATGTATAATGTTCAGTGTGATTTTTTTTTCTTTTATGGCAGAGCAGAAATTTGCACAGAATCACAACATGAAAATTCATGGTTTTAATTCCCATTATACAGAATGTGTGCAATTTTCTGAATTGTATGTACATAGATTTCCATGAATGACATACAATAATGTGGGACGTGACTCAATACCAGTATGTATTGAGTTTGCTTAGTTTGAAATAGGTTGAAATGGTCATCCTATTTCATTTGTAAATGGATGTTATCTTTACTCAAATGATGTCACTGCCATAAGTGAATTTGAAAAATATCATTACTATTAATATCATTATTATTTGTCATTATCATTGTTACCTATATCATTATTACCATTGAAACCATCATCAGAGTTGTTGTAATTGCCATGATAATCGTTATCATGAAAGTTTTCATTGTAGGCGTGTATAGAAAAAAAAAATGAATGTATAGAATGTCTAGGAACAAATATACAAGAGCAAATCATGACGTGAAATATAATCAAAGGAGATAAAATGGTAGATTGTGATGAGAATGGAATGAAGTCTGAAGTAGATTTAATTTTGGAGCTAGAATTAACATCCAATAAATTGACTTAATAGTAATTTGCAGAATGTGCAGAATGCTTTATGCATTGGTATGCTCATTTCCCTTCTGTAAATTACAGCAGGCTTGCACACACACACACACACACACACACACACACACACACACACACACACACAGGGGCTAAACATCCTACCTTCCTCGGCCAGACAGAGATATAATATGTGATGCTATTTTCATGTGAATTGACAAAAAATTGTGCCTTAATTTGAACTTCCTTTCTAAAAATCTGCCAGGCTGAAAGGGAAGCTTACACCCCGTGATGCGCAAGTGTCACCTGTGCCAGGCATCTGGCAGTCAGTCCTCGCTGCCTTTGATGGAGCAGTGCTTTCTCATCTCTTTGCGCGAGGAGAGAATTGCCTTGGGCAATAATGATTCAAAACATTGGACACATTTTTTCCAACACTATTGGAAAGATAATTACACCAATGTCCCTTCCTGCCCCTGTTCTCCACCCTCAACCTCTCCTCCTGGAGGGAGAGAGGCAAAGAAAGAGAAAGAGAAGGAGAACCAATGATGCATAGAGGTTCATTCCTGCATCCATTTCCATGGCAACCAATGTTCATGGATGCATTATTCATCATTTTTTCCTTCATATTTTCTGTCATTGATGATGTAAGAGTTGATACACAATAACAAAAAAACCCAAGATGGGCAAAGCCAGAGTTAACAGAAACTAACTTGGTTCAGTGTTAGTAATCAAACCTTGTCAGTCAAATCCTGTGTCATTAGTTTAGAAGGGAGCATCTGGTATTTTTACTTATCACCAATGTTCCTTTCCATGCATTCCTCCACCAGTAGGTCCTTACTGTGGCTTTGTTTACATTGATGCAGACAATTTTCAACTTCCAAAAAGATGGAATGAGTCATGTATCTGCCATTCATTAGTGCATTTTTTTCTCTCTCTTCAACTGAAAATACAAAGGTAAATCAAAAGTTTCCACTTCACATGATCTTTAGAAAGGGAGGAGGGAAATCAAGAAAACCTTGACACGGCTGTGACTTTGGGCAGGGCCCCCACCAAATCTATCTCAGACTCCGCTTTGTGTCAGAGGTTTGGCATGATCTCCAAAGAGAAGTCAAGCTTGCATGCACACATGCCAGCAATTAACCAGACCTCAAAAGTTCAGCTACATGGGAAGGATTAGCAAGACGCAATGTGCCGTGGTTACCACCTTGTTTGCAGCTTCGTTCTTGCATTGGTGCTCTTTGACTTGGGTCTGCAACTCGCAGCCTAATCCTTTCCACCGCGCGCCAATACGCTTAGATTGTCTTGGTATGAATCTTCCTCTACTCTGGAAAGGTTGGGCTCCTGGGGGAGAAGTGAATTTCCGTATTTAGTCAGGTAAGCCGCTTGGGAAGGCAAAAGTTGTGGGGGAAGTTTGAGCAGTTGTCAAAGCCAACTAAGAACAGGAGTTTGAAGCAGGAAGACTTGCTTGCTGCACTCAGGAGGTCTCTATTAAAACCTTCCCCAAACCCAATTGACTCATCAGGGTTGAACAAGAGGGAAGGATTGGAACCCACTCAAGATTTATGTCTTAGTTAAGATGGATGTTGTGATTGCATTTGATTGGTAGGCTCGTTACTTCCCACATCATCTTGTTTAAGTTTTTGTTCCATATTTGCTGTTAATGAGGTTGCTGCGGCCAGTAAAACCCACCATACACATTTCTTCTTTTTTTTTTCTTTTACCTCTGTGCGTGATAGTGTCAGAATGATGAGCGTATTTTTAGTGCTGAGGTAAATTGGTGAGGAAATGTATCAATGGTGTTGACACTTTTCCCCCTTCTCCTCCTATCATAGCGGCCCTACCCCTGGCAGCTCAAAGCCCGGGAGGAATTCCAGTTTCCGCCTCGGAGGACCTGGTAGTCATTGAGGAGCAGGGTTTCGGGGCTCTGTGGCGCTGGAGCAGGCGGCAGGCTGACGAGCACGAGGGTGTCACAGCCAGTCACTCTCTCTTCTTATCCCTTGGTCTTGGGGAAGGTCAGAGCCGTGGAGGCGTCGGGAAGGAGGAAGTCATTGGCTGCGTTGTTGACAGCCCAGTGCTGGGATGTGATTTGCCGTGCGTGCTAGTGATAATTACCCACTGCACTTGTTTGGTGATGTTGCGAAGAATCGTTGCGACGTATGCTCATTACGCCCGACTCTCGCGTCGCCAGCGTGTCTCTCCTAGGTGAGTCACCAAGACTCTGTAGTCTTCGTCCTTCTCAGCTCTCCATCTGCGCTCCGTCCGCCAGGGCGCGGAGCACCCGGTTTTGCCAGGGCGTATCATTGAAAAAGTGCGGGCAGACTTGATGCAGGGAAAGCCCATCTCTCGTCAGTCTGACCTTCATATGTGTCCTCACCATTGCCTGCTTCACCCCCTGAGATCCCAAACTGGGTAATCCCTTGTTAGCTTAGGAGATGGCTCTGGACTATTTCTGCAATGTTTCCAATCTGTCCCAAGTTGGTCTGTTGCTCCCCACTTTCAACCTTGTTTCTCAACACAGCTGTGGTTGTTTTCTCAACAAAGGCCAATCAAAGCCCCCAATAAGCCCATGAAGGCTGCAGCATTGCACCAATTACTGCTCGGACTACATGAGCGTGGGCTAAGAATATTCTCGGAATGATTTCGCGGAATCTCCGTGCCAGGTGACTCTCTCTGTTATGGTCTTTGAAATCCTTTACATGGTCACATAGATCAAAATTGTTTGATCAATCATTAGAGTCATGACCATGCATATGTATTCATACTGGCTGCCTTGATTTTTCTTTTTCTTTTTTTTTTTTGCACATGATATGCTGGCAATTAGTGTGTAAAAGTATGTCATGCTTTGTTCCGAAAGCAGAGTTTCATTCTGTACACCATTGAGAAACAATTCCCTTAAAATGTAGTTACCATTTCCTGTGTTTAATGTGATTTAATTGTGCTCTATCTGGACAAATGGTGGAATTGTTTGAAAAAAAAATGATAAAAGGAAATGACATTTGTTCAATGTTTCAAAATTCTAGTTAATCTAAAGCCAAATTTGGGAGCAGTACAATAGGCCCTCCTGCATCCAACATCAGCTTAAAAGGCCATTATTAACTCATCAATGGACAATTGATGTCGTTTGTCTTTGACTTGTGGAGCAGGGCGGCCTCTCTTCATGCCAACAGCAAAGGCGAGACATGATGTGACCTGAAATAGCACAGGAAGTTGATCCCTGAGCGAGCCGGGAACCTAGAAGGCCGGCTAAACCTCGTTAAGTGCTCTTTCACACACCTGTACCAAACATGTCACATCAAATTCCAGTTCACCCTATTAATCTACTACCTAGCCACTGTAGGCAGTTCGACCCATTTCATTTTCCTCAAAATAGAAAAAAAGGAAAAGAGGGTTTCATGCCACTCAAAATAAATCTGCAGGCGATAATGAAGCACATTTGTAGAGCTTTTTATGCCTCCGCAACGAAGTGGCCGGAGACATTATGTTTTCGGGTCGTCCGTCCGTCCGTCCGTCCGTCCGTCCGTCCGTCCGTCCGTACGTCCGTACGTCTGTCCGTCCCGTTTTGTTTTTGTCAAAGTCAAGAACCGTGTGGTGGTTTTACATCAAACTTGGTATGAGGGTATATCCTTGGGGGATGATACTTTGTGTGGATTTTAGGGTCACAGGGTCAAAGGTCAAAGGTCACAGGTTATTTTGTGAAAAAAAATTTGAAATTTCATGTTTTTCTCCATATCTCGCAAATGGTTCAAGGTATCTTCATGGAACTTAGTATATATGCTTGTACCGATGGGCAGTGATTATCTAGGGAAGTTGGGGGTCATGGGTCAAAGGTCAGGGGGTCAAAGGTCAAGGTCAACTCCTCAAAATATCACTACTTTCCTTAAAATGCAATATGCCTGAAGGTTTTTTTTTAAAAAAAACTTGATGTACATTTGTATGGCATGTATTACCCAATGTATATTTTTGGGGAAGTTTCTTGCCAAAAGGTCAAAGGTCAAAAGGTCAAAGGTCAAGTGAAAGTGCTAAATTGCACTTTTTCCTCCATATCTCGAAAGTAACTCGAGGTATCATCATGAAACTTACATATTCATGCATGTTCAACCTAACAGTGATTCTCTTGGCAACTGTGAGGTCAATGATGAAAGGCCAGGTTTAGATAATGCTATTTTCCCATTTGATACTGAAATTATACTTTTTCTCAATACCTTGAAAATTACTCAATGCATAAACTTGTAAAAGGGTCAAAAGTCAAGTAAAAATCATCAGTTCCCCAAATACCTGCACTCTGACATTTTAATCATTCATCCAATTGAACCTAGTTCTAGGAAAGTGATCATTCAGCACATTTGTGTCAAACCTGTCATTTTAATATTTTGCCAATTGTGTGAAACTGTCATCACACATTGTCAAGACATTGTACTATAGACCAGAACCATGCATTATGGCGGAGGCATATCAGTAGCCGTAGCGATATATCTAGTTTTTTCTACCGTTTATTTTCTCTTTTACATAAAATCTCAGTAATTTTTTTTTTTCATTTGTAACAGAGACAAACAATGAATCTTTTTAAATGCCAGCAAAAGGAACGAAAGGTGTATCACACTGGCGTCAATGTTATTAATGTTATTGTCCTTGTTAGCACTTCTGAGTAAGACTATCACATATCCAAATTTTTGTATAACAGAGCAAGTGTGTTGAGTTAAGAAAAAGAACAAGGGATTCACACATTTTTACATACCCATACCCCACACATGCACACAAGGGCAGATGAGAATAGTTTCGGTAATAGAGTTTTGTAAGACATCTTTGCCATACTCTGTTATACAAATAATTGCACTTCTGAGGTGGAAATCAGGTTTCAAGTTTTGATATTTGTTCCTCTGTTTAAATATGTGTGTGTGTGGGGGGGGGGGGGGGGAGTGAAGGAAATAGCATAAACAGGTGTTGGGTCAGTCATAAAAATCCATGATACAGTACTTGGGTGTTTCTTTTGTCACAAACATGAATACTTAACACCAGTTCTCTTTAGGCGTTTTCACATCAGCCCGATAAAAATCCAAGCTGGAGATATTTTTTAATACCCCAAGTCAGAAAATAGCACGCTATTTCGAAACATCGGGCTGATGTGAAAGCGCCTATTGATGATTATATCTTTGAGATGTGGCTCTGAGCGTATTTCAACAGTAAAATGAGATATCTCAAACCCCAGCTAGTCCTGAAACAAATCTTTAACCCTTTGGAGGCCGCCATCTCAGAATGCCAGTGCCAACAATATTTGACAATTTCTAAGAAATGAGTGTAATTTATTTTTAACAGGCTCTTTAAAGTGACCAAAATATGCTCTTTTTGGAATGCCTATTTGCATTCATGAGAAGCAGGAAAAATCTTGTAAATAGCATTGTGTCTTTCTGCCGTTTCTGATGAAAATAGAATTTTCATTATAAAACGTCATTCTGTGCTTGTCTTTGATGACAGATTGCATCGCTGGAGTAGACCTGCAGTCTGCTCAGGTATCCAGTTTTATCAATATTTGCCACCAAGGATCTTGTAACTAAGATATTCAGCATCTGTTTTTTGTTGAACATATTTGGATATGTGGAGTCTAGTTTACACAAATTTGCTGTCAGCTTAAATTCAAAATATATGCATTCTAGTTTACACATATTTGCTGTTGGCTTGTCTGGCATTCCCTTTGGTAATTAGGTATTTAGTTGCTGAGATCAGTCTTTGCAAAAAAAAAGAGAAAAAGAAAAAAAGAAAAAAAAAGAAGCAGTGTAAATGAAATTTGTATTAAATGACTGAAACCATCAATTAGGACTGTCTTTCAATCTAAGAAATGTCAATTTCTTTTCTCCGCAAAAATAACTTAATTCTTTGACACTAGATCTCTCAGGGTCGCATTTGTTTTTCTTGTGCACTCGTTTTTTGTGCCAACCTGCAAAGCCTTCCAATAGATAGGACATAATGCAATTGATACGAGAACCAAACATAACAGGAAATACACCTGCGTACACATGCACAGAACTGAGGGTGCACTGAAACCGCAGTGACGATGTTTCACATCATGAAAAACCTGGAATCCGTTCAATATTGAACCTCTTTTGTGCACCAGGAATAGCATAGGTGTGAATCACGCAACGCAGGTGGCACCAGAGATATTTTATTTGTCTTCTACGACACAGCCACAGGTGTGAAGCAAGGTTGAATGGAGGTTTCGAGAGGGACACAGGCGCAGGCGCGTGTGAGCCACCGTGAGAATTCCAAGCATTCAAAGTAGTCCTCCAAATTCCTGTTTCCTGTTATGCGAAGGAGATGAGAATTGAGCGGGGGTAAAACTCATGCTTGTTCTTGAATGTATTTTGTCACATCCCTCACTATCAGCGACAGGTGGGATGATAATAGGATTAAAACTGGCAATGTTAGAGTCTGCTAGAAATTAATTCCAAACCCTCTCTCTACGACCTGAATTTGCGTCGGCATTTTGTTTGAGCATGTATGAGCACACAGTGTTATCATGATGAAAATATATGTATATATATTCCTTTAAATGTCAGTATGAGGCCTCTGATAGTGTGTTCTGTTTAATTTGGCTGGGATGAAATCAATCAATTTTTTTTAAAGATTTGAACAAAAAGAGATGGCTGGTTACAATCTGATGAAATTTCTCAACAGATGGATCCAATGGCACTTTCTAATTGGTTGAACCTCCCTGGTTGAACAATTACTGATGTGGTCCTATTTTTCACCACAGGAACTTAGTTTGAGTCATTTTTTTAACTGACAGAAAACTCAGTGCAATTCTGTCGCCAGAGTATATTTGCATCAAGCTTTATGTTGTTGTTGTTGTTATTTCTGTGTACATATTGAATATATACAATCTGTGAGAAAAATACTTATACAGTACGAAGAAACCGGGGATTGCCTGTTCAGGCGTATTTGCAAAACATGACTGTTCTTCCACAGGGTCCTACATGTACAATACGAAATAATACACTGTAAACACAAAACATGAAAAAAAAAAACTCATTGAAAACATTTACAGGTACAGTGAGAAAAAAGTATGTAATAATTAAAGATAAGTAAAGAAAAGAAGAGCAAGGAAAAGAAAAGAAGAGAAGATATACCGCCAAAAAAAGCATGACAAGCAAAAAAAAGCATGACAAAAAAAAAAAAAAATGGGTGCTATACAATTGCTACATCATTGTGTCTGATTTTTTCCCCCACAATGCTCAATCTAGGATCAGATTTATAGATCTTGGGGGGGGGGGGGGTGGGGGGGGTACAGAGCTGCCAAATAGTACTGATTTTCAGTAATTTCTACTGAAATTGGACAAGAATACTGAAGGTTACAAGCAAATTGCTGATTTTAGAAATCATTGTCTGTGATAAATTCTATAACACTGTTAAGGATTACTGATTTTCACTCAAAAAAGGTGCAAATTACTGATTTTCAGCCATCATAGTACTGAAAGGCTTTTACAAAAGTTGGCAGCTCTGGGGGTAGTGAATGGACTTGAACAGAAATGGGCTTATTTGATAACAAAATGACAGTTCTTCTGGTAGATACAAATTAGCCATTGATTAAAAGTTGTAGTGCAGTGCTTACATTATAAGTTGGTCTCTTTTGTGCAACCATTCAAGGAAAACATTACGACTGAAGTATTTTAGGAAACAATTTAAAAAATGCTTTTGTACTGGTCCTGCCAGATTCTGTCGTCAGATTACTGTTTTTTTTTTTTTAGTTTTCATATAATTGGTATGACTTACAAATGAGAACAACTACCTTCCTTGCAGTACTGATGCTGCTACATACAGGCAGGATGTCAGTAACTACTGCAGAGCCATCCATAGGAATGTGTTAGCTGATGTTATTGTGTTTGCCAAGTGTGGAGTTTATGAAAATATGTGGTTTACTTAAGGCACTTGTAGCAAAGCCTTGCTACTCAATTGCTTTAATAAAATATGATTTGACTTTCTCCATGCATGCACTATTAAGAGTACACTTTCTAAAATCTGCCAAGATTTAAGTATGAGATGGGATGAAAATTTAAAATTCCCCTTTGCTCAGTAACAAAGGAGAAATAATTGTTTAAAGCATCTTGGGATTCTAAGTTGTTAATATTTTGGGCAAGTATGAAAATACAGTATTTGGATGATACAATTGCATTCTTCTATGTCACCTCCATTTTCATCGATGATGAGTGTCAAATTACTTTGCTTTTTGACCTGGTTGGTAGGTCCTAGTGCTATGTGCTACTGAGTAAAGTGGTATCTTTTGGCTTGGAGATTAGGTGGCAACCTGGTGACAACTCGAGTCTCACTGGTTGCGGGGATGTTTCCATGACATCTCCACAACATCTCCTGGAGACTAGCCTGAGGATCTCCAGAGAGTTGTGAGAGAATTGAATATGTTTGACTTTTTTGGAGACTTTTTCCTGTCTCCAGCTGGTCTTGGGGACATCCCTGCGATGTTTCCTTAGTTGCTTAGACTAATTTTGTCTGTAACATCTTCGAGGTATTTCTGTGACCTTGCAGAAACCCATGGTGACCTACCATGGATATGGATGACATCCCCGCATCTGAGAAGACGTCTCAAAGACGTCGCAGCAACATCCCTGCAACTTGCGGGCGAATAAGTTGTCACCTTGTGTGGAGACATCTCATATGTCTCCTCACTTTAAAGTTTCCTTCTTGGTTGGAGTGCAAGGCATTTTTTGTCTTTTAAGTTGCAAATGCATCAACTGATCAGTCACACAGTCGCAGCAACGTCTACTCCAGTGAGATAGGCCCTTAGTATTTCAGCACAGTAATTTCATCACAGCTTAATGGGGAGGGCAAAGGGATTAACGAAAACTCAGAGAACATGTTCTTGAAACTGAAGTTGACCTTGTGTTATGGAGAGAACAAGACAGGGGTTTCTAACATAAGTGGGTGTGGCTCTTTGGAGAGTTCTGATAATCTTTTATTGTTATCTTTACAAACATGATACCTGCCTAAGTCAAAAAAAATTTATGGTAAAGAGCTGTTGTATGATTTTTATCTACTTGTTATGTAAAATAGTTGTGGCTCAGTTGTATATATTTTTTTTTTTGATGAGATCAAATAATGCAAGATTGTAGTGCTGCAGAGATTTCTGTGGTTGTCATGGCAACAGCTCAAACATCCCATATGCTATGAGGAATACAATTTTGAATGACTGGATTTGGTGCATGAAAGCTTTTATTTTTCTCCCCCTATCAGACAGAAGGTGACAAGACTCCTCCAAGATTTCCAATGTGGTGCTAGCTAGCAGGATGACTCTCTTGCACGTCTGCTGTGAATCCGACCCGGAACACATGAGCGACAGAAGGCTGCAAGAAGCAGCCACGACAGCAGCAGCAGATATGCAGGTCATGTGATATCTGTCTCGTGTTTGAAAATCCCATGGTGTCCTGCCAACTGAAGGCACTCTGGTCGGATGTCGTTCGCAAGTTTATAGATGGCTTTTAAAGGTGAGAGAGTTTTTGTTTGTTTTTCTGTTTGTTTGAGGTGATTGACATGGTACGTTGGGAGAGAATTTATTGAAGTCCCATAAAATCGTTATCAGAAACAGTTATCTGCAGAAGCAATGAGAATTTGCCATATTCTGAGCACCATAGCAATTGATAATTCTTTGAGATTCTGAAAAAAATTCTTTGATGTAATATATTTCCTAATAATTCAGTTACTTTTGTTAATGTGTTCATGCCTTAGGGTTTTTTTTGTCTATTAAATCAGGAAATATGCAGAAGGTCTTTGTGAGTTGACCTATGGTATATTACTTCTTCATGTACATTTTACCGTAATATAGAGGATTGGTGCAAAATTTTCAAGAAATAAAGTGGAAGGTTTCATGTAAGAGTCTGGGTACCGAGACTATGGGCAAAGAGATGGGCGGCGATTCCTGCGCGGGCGGGGAAGAGTTGGGGCCGATGATCAGCAAAGATCACCTGAGGTAGTCCCAATTTAGCTCCATCTGGGGGATGTTTGGGTCTGCAAGAGTAACAACTCCTGACGGCGGTAAATTGATCCGGGGGCATATTGAATCACCTGGTGTAATAAGCTGAGTGGCTTGTAATAGCTCCAGACCCGCTGGCAACGTTTCGTTCTGTCGGGCAGGTAGGCAGGAGAACGGGCCCGCAGCGTGGACGAACAGGATGCGGTGTGAGTTGATGGAGTTGGTTTAAAGTAAAGGGAAAGGAGTGACAGGAAAAAGGAGACAATGAGAGAGAGGGAGGGAGTTTAAGTGACATGGTAATTAACCTATTTGCCTTGCCATTATCAAATCAAACAGTTTTTCTTCATCAACACGGGAGTGAGTAATGGGGAGAGATGGCACATGAAATGCACTCGCTCTCTTGTCAATTTCGGGCTTTCAGATGCCACCTCTTTTGGGCGGTATATCCTGTCAGAGGTGGGCTGTGGCCTCCGATAGACATGAGTAGACCGCGGGCCTATTGGCTCACCTGGTAATATCAAGCATGTCGCACTTCCTAACAGCTCCGTGCTCCTTGGGAACATGGTCTGACACCAGCCACGATGTCTGTGGCTAGAGGGGTAATTACCGGAGAAGACCAGAGAGGTAGCTGGGTAAGAGATGTATATTAGTGGGGGAGCTGGAGTTGGAGTATGACTAATGTACCTTAACTCTCTGGCATGATGTCATTTAACTGACTTTCTCAAGTTCACCTGGTTGCTGAGTTTGTCATCGGCCTTGATTTGGTACATGCAGGTGAATTTCCCAAGGGGGGGGGGGAGGGGCAGGGGGGAGAGGTATTATATGATAATGTCATTAGGACACTGAAATATCAGTTTGACAACAGGGCAGTGGGGGGTATGATATGTATGTCCTCTAAAACCATGTCTGCTTATTAATACATGGTCATTAATGGGATATCTGGTAAGATTAGGAAAACAAGAAAAGGTAGAGGCATATGCATATTTCAAAATACAAAAGGAATTCGTGTCAAGATAAATGAAGAAATTATGTTATAGCAGGGAGGTGATAGAACTTTCACCTCTCTGGTTATAGGCTCTACAAATAGATACAAGTTAAGGTAATGATAAGGGAGGTCATATTTACTCTCATAGTTGCATGATGTAAAATGGTCCTTGTTTAGTTACGTTGAATTATGACATGTTTTGCGTGGCTGCTAAGGATAAGCGGTGAATGCTTGTACGCAAGCAACCATGGGAATGGCAGCTTTCACTAAACTAAAATGAGAATAAAGCATGGACTCAAACCTGGGACCTCGGGATTAGACATCTGTAGTCTTTAATATTAATTTTTTCACAATAGTAGATAAGTGCATTGAAATAGTACCTTATAGGGCCTTACTGCCATATATTTCATGCGATTCTTATTTTCGCGAGTCAGGGACTATTCGCAAATCTTATCCATATCTTCCGTCCGATCTACAGGATATCGTGTAGTTCGTGCAGATGCTGCAGACGCTGATCTATGCGATAATCTGAGCAGAAATGGCTTGAATGATGACATCATTAATAAACCTTATTATAGCCTGTGGACTCTGACCTGATATCCCACAGTCCTTTGTCTCACTTCCTGTCACTGTTGTGTGGATTAGTATTCACTTTTGAGGTTTACAGCTAACAGAATAAGTCTACATCTATGTGAGATTGAACACTGCTTTACACGTACATACTTCACTGTAGTCCTATCCGTAGAGTTTATGAGTTAGACCAGACTGGTCCACAGCTATTTATCAGTTTTCATTCAATATTTCTTCATATTTGTAAGCATTATGTCCTATGGGTTATATACCATTGGAAAGCTTACATTATGAAAACATCCTGTATAAACACTATGAATAGTTTTCATTAGTGTTTTTGTTTTTGTTTTTGGTATAAGCATTATCACATTCATAAATGTTGAATTTATAAATAAATGTTTATATCATATGACGTCACATAATTCATCATATATGATGCCGATTTACATCTTATATTAAAGACCATTACTTTCTCTTTCAGTTGAGATATAGTTTTCCATAGTTTTCTTCTTATAAGTGTCGGTGACATCACCTTGAATTTGAGACGGCACGGTTTAGTGAACGTGCATGAAATAGCCTCTGGCACTAAGAGCTTTTCCACTGCATTATGCCACTGGTGGATATGAGTTTACAACTCATGAAATTCTAACTTAGGTCTTGACATGAATGCGACAGTACAAGCATATATTTCTCTGTACATTACTGTCCTTAATGGTCGCAAATTAAACTATACTTGCAAAATTGTTGGGAAGTCCCAATTTGCGAAAAATTTGACTCACTAAATATATGGTGTATACAGTATATTGCACATGTTACATTGCCATAGAAATTTTATATTAGAGCCAATCTAATAGGGAACATGAAAAAAAAATATGCATACAGTACTGAGATTGGAAATAACACTTCACACAACATACACAGCAAATTATCATTGAATTGATATTTGTATTAAACAAGATACTGGTGCAATAAAATTGCATGATGGACTGCCGCTTCCTCGTTTCCAAGTAATGTCAGTCTTCGAAAATGATGTTGGATGTAATAATTCGTTGTTGAGCTCAAAAAGAAGAAATTTTCTTATTAATGGAAGTTAACCCAGATTTCATGATTGATAGGTTTCCTGGAATACAGTGTGAGTTAACAAATTTGGCACTGTATTACTTCTCAGTATCCTCTCGTGCTCCTCACAAAGTATGGATAGTTTAATAGAGGACTTTAGTCCCCTGATACATTAAATCCCACGAAACAAGTGGTATTATTCCCATTTCAGACTTCATTTCGTAGAGTGCCCGAGGTATTGCTAAAGCAATGCACTTAGTATAAAGCATTTTGCATTTTTTTTGATGAAGAACAACAGAATTTGTCACAGATTTTTATCCCTTGTATCTCCGTCCCCTTTGGTCGGTGGGACCTGTCACTCTTTTCTAATCAGTGCCAATTAAGTTTGTCAGATCAGGTTGAGGCCATTCGGTGTAGCTGTCGTTCTCAGCCCCCGGGGCCTACGGCAGCCAGAGCCCCGATGTTCCCCCCTCGTTCGCTGGCTCGGCAGCCCGGCGGACGCCACCATAAACACTGTCACATTACACCTCTGCGCACGCCTTGATTGCTACCAGCGCAATCTCCAGTCATCAGGAGTGGTAATCTCCATCTCTTTTCCGGGCTTCCTCTTGTCCAACAGCATCCCTCGCGCCTCCCTCCCCCGTCTCTCTCACTGTCTTCCAGACCCACCCTGTGGCATAGGAATACTTTCTCCTTATTCTCCTCTTCTTCCCTCACTCTCTTTTTTTTTCTCTTCCTTCAATCTTCCTCACCTATTCTCTCTCTCCTCTGAATTATGCCATTTTCAAAACTCTCTTGTCATGACAAATGAAAGCCATTGCTCACTCACATCTCTCTCCCTATTTTCTCCTATCTCTTTCTCTCTTTGTCTCTGTAGTCTTTGTTGATTTATATCATTTCTCTTTCCATTGCATTTGTGGACTTCCATCTACCACCAGAATTTCCTGTCTTAAGGCAAACCTGCCTGTGTATATTGCCTCACTGTATGTGGACTGTGGTCTACCAGGAATCAAGTATATGGATACTCGCCTAGCATGTTCATGCTTTTCATACCATTAATTCAGTCTCTGTCTTTTATTCATTGTTTTTTCTTTGTTTTATTTCTTTCTGACACTCTTCCCATCTCTATTCCCTTCCCCTCCCCATCTTTCTCTCTCTATCTATCTATCTATCTTCCCGTCCTCCATATCTCACCAGGATACTCACATCTCGTCGCAATCATCATCACTTACCTCACTTTCATCCGGTGTCTACTCACTCGCTTGCTCCCATCGTCTTCATCTGTTTCTCCTCACTTCCCACTTAGATGTTTTCCTTCGTCATATAATTGGCCCAGCTATGGCTGCTTGTCATAACATCATTTAGCATTAATCGCATTTCCCCCAATAAATCTGTATTAATCATCTATTCATTGAATGAATTACAGATTCATTAGCATACTGTGCAGACCCTTGGATATTTATTTTCCTCCCCCCAAATTCACTGGGAACTGATAGAAACATTTGGTAAAACAATACTTCTTTTTTTCCCCCAATGATTGCAGCGGCTTGTGTGATTAAGCATGATTGACCCATTATTCTGTGTTTTTATTTCTCTCTAACCGTCATGAGGATTTAGAATATTTGATGTTCTCCATGATGATTCACTACGCTCTGGTGATAGTTATCAAGGAGCATGCTTTTAAATAAAAAAAAAGAAAGTGTTCTTATCACATCAGAAGGTCTATATTGTTTTGCACATGCAAGATATCAATTGTATCCATAAAGAGAGTTTCCCTAGTCCTCTCGATTAGGGTCATCTTAAAAATTAGATATGATATCATAGATCATGATGAGTACTTTTTTTCCCCTCCTATCTTCTCCTTGTTGTTATATTTTGTATTTTAAAAAGAAAAATGGAAAAGAAAGAAATGTTGAAGAGTATGGCCTGGCATGGGCTTTGTTTTTGTCATATGACAGATACACTGAATAAATTCTATAAATGACAGTAATTATTGCTAGTTTTTCTCTCCATAGAGATCATAGCCATGCTGTAATTCACTCGTATGTAAGTTTTTAGCAAAAATGAGTAAGCAAAAGTCTTCCTTATCCTGATTGTCTCCTTTAAGATTGGACGTCATGGGGACAAAATTCTGCATTATATCATGACAAATTCTTTAGGGAGTACCTCAATGAGGTCCTCATGCCCTTAAACAGCCATAGTGACATTTGGATTCTCACGCAATTACAAGTATCTAGCTATAATTTAAATATAAAGCTCATCATTAGATGGATCTTTGGATGATTTCCTAGTATGTTTGCTGTAAACACAAGCATATATTTTTTAGGCTTGTGTAATCCCAACAACATGCATTCTCCTTTGCCATGCATGCATGGGGTACAGAAGCTGTTGAAGATGAGTGACCAATAATTCTATCACAATGAAATCAAAAGACATAACTGGAGATTAGTCTTAAACTGAAAAGTGTGACAGGTAAAACCATTTACCCCACTCTTTGTTCATGTACCTGCCTTATGAGGCTGCCACATCTCCTTAGAAACTCACAAATAAATTGTGTGTGTTATTTATTGTCATCATTAAATTGTTAATTGGATGGAATGTTTGTCACTGACTGTCTCTCACAAAATACTTCCCTTCAGCCTAGTACAAACACCATGTCTTCTTTGAAATCAAAGCTCTGTTGTTGTTTTTTAAAGTATTACACACTCCCTCACAGGTGCCCATGCCTCTCCACCAGTTTGTGTCTGTGGTTGTAGACTAGCGACCACAATGCACTCCGTTGCTCCAGCCGGGCGCCTGAGAGTCGGCCACTGGCCCAGACAAAACGTTTATCCAATCTCGGTAACGGAGTACCAGGTGACAGGCCCCTAATGGTGCATCACAGTCTCTCCACCTCTCCCCTCTTCCTCCCTCCATGGCGTCATCGCTGGTGGTGGTGCGTGGGTCCTCCTCTGTCTGTCCCCTCATCATCTCGTCAACATGAACTGATTGGTTCTTAGAGATAGATTTAAGAGTATTATCCATCTCTTGCACATTATGCTCCTGAGGAGTGAAATTGAGTTCGATGTTTCACCAGGAAAACTTGATTTGACAGGCGATACCTCAAGGTTTTTGCATTTAAGCATGTGGGAGTAAAGAGGACTTCCTTGTCCACCAGCTTTGAGCACTTATCAATGAATTGTAGTATCTGCAAAATGGTAAATATTTCATAGAATAATGAAAGTCATTTACATTTGCATTTTCTTTGTTTGTCGAAATTGCTTCATTTTTTGGCACCTTTGTCTTTGTTTTTTCTTTTTAACAATTTTTTTTTTGATGCCCTTCATTGACATGACAGACTTGACTGACCCAAGTGACCATCCTACTGTATCACCAGTAACCATTGTAATTTCACCTCTCATTCTGGTTAGTCTAAGTATTTGATTCTTTGGCACCTTGTAATTAGTGGTAATTCTTTGAATCCTTTTTTTTCCCTTCTTTGTCATCAACACATCTTTACATATGTGTAAGTGAATATTTAGCAATATATCCATTGCCTATCGATAGTGAACTTACCTTCATCTTATTGGCCAGATCAAACAATCTTTGACACAATCTTTGTAACAAGACATCTTCCACCTTCGCCCTCCCTTTTCAGCCGGCTGCAGGGAGGATAAAAGTCTGTATGACATGAAATAATCCTGTCGTATGTGACAGGATTCACAAGGATGACTACATTATCCTTGCCTGCAGTAATTGCAGACTGTCTTCTCGTCTGTTTAGCTCATGGCTCGATCAGCTACGGGAGATGGAGCCAGTGCTGTGGCGAGATTTTTTTTTTTAAAGAAGGAGATCTGTTTTTGTTTTTGCTATGTTTTCTCCATCAAATGATTTGATTGAGCTTTATGTGGAGCCATGCTTTACCATGTGCAACATCTAGCTTTTTAGAGAATTTGTTCCCTTGGAAGACATGTTTCGTGGAGTCAACGACCCAGCACGCTGTGAGGTTACTTGTAAGAAAAAGGGTGTCTTCAACAAAAACTGTGTGCTTTATATGTCACTTGTCTCTCTCTCTCTCCCTCTTTCATTCTCTTTCATATGTAACCTTCACAAAGTCATGTACCTTACTGGAATCAGTGTAGGTCAGTGCTACATGTATCAAATTTTCGAATGGTGCAACTTATACCTGATGAAAATATACACATAAGGGTATACAGGTTTGACGGTGTATTTTTGTATAGAATTTAAGCAGGTAAAATGTTTGAAGACCTCTCTACTAGAAATACACTGTGTGTGAGTGCATGTGTGTGATAGATATTTTATGAAAACCACAGGCACAAATCCCAGAAAAAAGAAATATCTATTTTTAGAAATACCTTAAAGGGACTGTACAGTACTGGTTGAGGTGGGTATTCATGTTTTGAACATTCCTAAGTGAGGTAAGGAGAAACCTCTTAAGAAATATGAAAGAGCATGTAATTTTAAGAAGGATTCAATGTTTATTTGATGAAAATTGGCTTTCAAATGGCTGAGATATCCAAAAAAGTGATAATGATAAAAGGCGACAGGCCACACCTTTAATAAGGATCTCTTTGTTTCACATTGTTTTTGGATATCTCAGCCATTTCAAAACCAATTTTCATCAAACAAACTTTTGATACCCCTTAGAATTGCAAGCTGTTTGACATCTCATAGAGTGGTTTCTGAATATCTCGCAAAACGTTAAAAGCTAAATCCTCACCTCGACCAGAACTGTACACACCCTTTAACGTGGGTTCATCCTTATTTGTTTTTGTGTGTTTAGCAAAACAGAACACTCTGTTTGTTGCTTGTTTCAATGGTGTACTTTTCATCTAAATATTGCATTTTGATGTCAGGTGTGCATTGATATTTTTCGGCTTTAATTACAGCAATGGATATCGACTCTTTTGTCGCAAGAAAGGGAAACGATAATCATAGCTTCCCAAGAATAATGAGATGATGGAGAATGCATTCTGAATCAGTTTCCGTAAGTTTATCTGAAGGGTGCCTGCCTATTTCTAGCAAGCTGTGTCCTCTGTTCTGTTTTGAACCTTAAGGTCATCCCATGACTCCTAAGGACACCTTTAAAATAGCTCTTTACCCCTCTTCCTCTTTATTCCCCCCCCCCCCCCCATCAACCAATCTTCTGGGCTTCCTTAAACAGGTGCACCTCAGAACTCCGCTCCTCTACCCCGTATTCTTTCACCCCAGCTTTCCTGCACCTGGCTGACAGATGTCCGTTCCTTTTGTCCAATCAAGAGGCAAGAGCCATCCCTCATGAATAATCATGAGCTCTGGAAGATGGGTGCACACAACCATACACACACACATGGACACACAACTTCACACTCACTTACACCTGCACCGTGCACAGCCCTTCTTATTTTCTTGCCCTTCTTTTTTTTCTTTATGTTCTGGAAAAAAAATAGTTGCTGGTGGTCCTATCACCCATAGTAAGAAAAAAAAAGTACAATTCAATTTTTTTTCACAACTTTTTTCTTCACCATCCTGCAACGAAAGACTGGCATGATCACTTAACACAATAGATATTACACACTGCAAAAGTTAACTTGGTACCTGGAACTTCATGCAACAATTCAATTAATGTAATTAAATTTGCTAATGCTTTGCTTGTTTAAACAGGTGTGATTATATTATATATATTTGCAGTTAATTAAGTGATATTGCTATTTCAGGTCACTTGAAAATTGCCCTGCCAGTGAATATTTATTGTAACAGAAAGGCCATGTATGGCATGTACTTTGGTGCTCGCAGCAGCTTGTTGTGGGGAAATGATTCTCGAAGCAGGTATTCCACGGGTTGGTCTTCACCCAATCAGATGTTGGGATGAGTTGAAGCGGAGAGCTTTGCATGCTGGGATGGCACGACCAGTGGAGTCTCTGGCGCTATTCTCATGGTGCCCAGATGTCAGCTGAGCCATTATGATCAATCATTTGGAAAGTGTCTCTTTTTGAGCTGCAGTGATTCAAAAGAGAGAGCAAGAGAGTGAGAGAGAGAGAGAGAGAGATATAGAGAGTGAGGGAGGGGGAGGGAGACCTACTTTTCCTCAAATCATTCAATATATTAAAAGGAAAAAGGTTTAACTCCTTTGTTACTGCTAGCATTCAAACTATGTAGTGTTTTTAATAGCATTTTGACTTAGACATCGCAAGAGGGTTAAACAGGCCTCAGAATACTACACAGCATGGCATGTGGTGGGAAAAATGCCACCAGTTATCTTTAGAGAGGATGCACAGCTAACAATTGTTCAATTTGTCTTATCTCGTCTTTTCTCTTCAGCGTCTTCTTTGAAATGGTATACGTAACTGGGACTTACCAGAACCTCAGCTGAGGCAGGGAGTAGTGCACCTCCCTGGCCGAGGCAATGACAATGGGGTATCACAGCCCCCACCCTGCATACCTCTACCCATCTTCTTCAAGCACCTTCCCCCCTCCTCCCCATCTCTTCTCCCCTGTCTTCTCCTCCCTTGTACTCCTCCTCCTCCTCCTCCTCCCGGACCCCGCCAGGACACACATCACCGAATTCCCAACAGCCCAGTGTAATAACCCAGTGATAGCTGCCATCTCTTGCCGCTGCGATGCTCCCCCCAGCCAGCTGTGGAGTGCGTTGAGTTATGTCGTCTAGACTTGGCGGCACCAACGGGCTGCTAACCGCCAGCTCTCGAGCTCGAAAGGTGAACCACTTTTCATTCTTTGCTATGGCACGGCACCTCTTTAATTGGAATTCTTCCCGGCTCCTCTCATCCCTCAGCCGTATCCAGGGGGCACGTTCACACACTGCGCTATCGTCGTGATGTTACAATTTGGTGGTGAAAGGTCTACCAGTATCTATGTATAAACGCAACACGCTTATCAAAAACACATCAGTTTGTGCTTTCTGTATCTTTAAGGTTGTTATTTACCTCAGCTTCAAATGTATTCAATATGACCTCATATATAACTATTTATGCAATTGAACCTAAAAAAAACCCCAAAGCCCCACATTTTCATTAATGTTAGGTGGTCCCACATGAGATTATTCTGCACTCATTGTAACATTCAATATCCAGGGATTCCCCTTTTTGACAGTTGTATCTGTCATCTTATTTCTTCCTTTTATGGGGGAGAGGTAGGAGTGTGGGCGTTCTTTCTTGTATGAAATGATATTTTGATTTAAGAGGAATCAAAACTTTTTGATTGGGTTTCCTTCTGATTTTCTCAGCTCTCTTCAAGATAGTAAAGAATGAATGTGACTGGAATCAAGAAAGAAAAAAAAAACATTGAGAGAAACTGATATATGATAAGATTAAAAAAAAGGAGAATACATGTGGAGATACTTCAGAGGACCTGACTGATCCTTGTGTCTCAGCTTACCAATTGCTTCATTAATCGACACCTCTTCTAAGTGGTGTTTCTGTGTTGGCCAGCCAGTCAGTCGCTGCCTTTTCCTGTAATTGTATCTTTCTCCTCGCAAGTAGACCATACTAATGGACATGTGCCACAAGTGACTGTAAGTAGTGTGGGCAGTGTGGATAAACATTGCAGCATATCATAAAATAAATGACTCCAATACCGACAACGCCACAGAGCCGTATATGAGTGTGATTGAGCCAATGGATAACTTCCCCCTCCCCCACGGCGTGATTGCGCGTGAAGCATTACGTGCGTGGTTTGAGAGAAGCTCCCACTTCTGGGAATAGAGCTGTATCGTGCGGCAACGACATTGACGTAACAAGTGACGCTGCGTTATGTTTCTCGGGATTGCCCGGGTCTGCGAGACGGCCACGTGACGTAATCAGAAATTCATCGTGGATGATGACAATCGGTTTAGTTATGATAGTGAGATAATATGCTCTTCGCCGTCATGATTTTTGCGTAAGATCAATACCAGAGTGATATGATTCAATTGATGATTCTGAAGTGGTGAAGTACAAGAGTAGTAGTCAGTGTGGGAATTTTCAAATTAACTCAGTTATAACAAAAGGTGTGATGTGATGAGGCTAGTATTTGTTTTCAAAATGTATCATGTAAAGCGTCAGGCATTTTCTTTGAATCGGTTCATGGAATGCTCATTCTAAATGCTGTGAAGATCTTCATGTAATCCGTCTGATTGGATATAGGGATATAATTTCAGAAGTTGAGTAAATGTTATTGGACATATTTTCAAAACATGATTCATGTTCATTGTTCCATTAGAATAATTTTCTGTGACAGAAAGGGAAAGTTGTCAGTAATATTACTTTATTGCAATGATTATATCAATTAAGAAGAAAAAAATGATTTACATTATGAAGAGTGGCATAAAATGGATGCCATTATGATGATTAAGGAATAACCTTAGCATGAAGTAGTTAGTATTATGAGTAATTGGGTGTAGGAGTAGGAGGCACATTTTTCCCAGCTTTCCTTTTCACCCTTCCCCCCTCTCACACTACCCTCATGCTCCCATCATACCATTCTCTGTGTAGTTCTCTCTCTCCCCCTCTTTCCATTTAAACCCATCAAGTCCCCCAAAACACATTTGTGTCATTTGATTTGTATTCTTTTTTTAATTTCATTATTAAGAGTTGATGTTTGATAAGAATGAGTGAAAAATTGCCTTTCATTTGAGCCCTTTAAGTGTTCACATATGATTATATGATTGGTTATTAAGAATTATTTAAAGCTTTTTTATTAACTAGATTTATTACTGATTTTTAAATTGGCAATACAATTTAGCAGACTCAGGTCTACTGTAAAAGCTATTCTTTTTGTGAGCGTGTAATTTTTGTAAATTTCGTGAATCTCTGTAGGTCACATTACAAAAAGTCTACATGCGAACGGTGACAAACAGATATTGTGCTATGACATACATCCGTCATTTGCATACAACCTATCACAGTGCGTTGAGCGTTAAAGAATAATACATATTCATGATGCAATCATGTGCCGCAAATGCTACGTTGAGCTAATGTATTAATGAAATCTAAATAGTAATAAAGACGCGCGCACCTATTGTCACGTCACGAATTTGCATACGCGCTACATCACGATCACGCGTTGACCCGATGCGACCTTGTTAGGCCAATGACATTTAGCCAATCAGCATAGCGTATTCAAGTGAGAAGCACGAAGTTGCTTTAGTGTATGAACATATTGGTGGGTTATTCACTCGGGGCTAAACTGACATGGTTTATGAATATTGAAAAGGTACCATTGGCGAAATGTCACGAAATTCCTCCAAACTCGGTATGAATACACGTGAGTATTTGCTGCAACTTACTAGACAGGTGCATTGTACAAATACAACAGGTATGGCAGTAAAATATCCCTCCCAAAATGGCCTTTAAGGCCCCATCACACTACAGCGAATGCCCAACGAATGCCAAGCGAAAGCCCAACGAATTCGAAAATATGAAGACAGTTTGCATGTCTGACGTTCTTTGAATTCATTAGCTATTCGTAGGGATTCGCAGAGATACGCTGGAGATTTTGGACATGTTTTTTAAAAAAAAATCGGCTCCAGCGTATCTCTGCGATTCCCGACGAATTGCTAATGAATGCAAAGAACGCCAAGCACGTTACATACTATTCTAGTATTACCAATGGATGTGAACATATCAAATTTTCAAATTTATTGGACATTCGTTGGACATTCGTTGGGCATTCGCTGTAGTGTGACGGGGCCTTCAGGCTCACAGTTGGCACACCGTGCCGTCAATGTAAAATTGCGTGTTGTCGTAGAGCTGATTGCGTTTGAGTGAGAATAACACATAATTTTCAACTCGAAAGGTACCGATGTAAAATTTTCACAAAACTCTACAAATGTGGTATGTAGAGCAAGCTTGAAATCTAGATTTTCATAAAAACCAGGTACATTTAAGCAAAAAGACATATTCTGGGAGGTATGAGTTCGTAAAGTCAAGAGTCTGTGTAAATGTCCTATACCTGATTGTGTGCTCTGCGCGGTGCATTTAAAAACGCTCGTTTCCTATGGAGGATGTCACCGCACTTTTTATAATGATGAATTCAAAAGCACGAAAATGTTGCCACATGCTAGGGTCTTAGTGTGCTTACAATAGCCTCGGTGTCAAATTGCAAAAACAAGATCTCACGAAAATGTCTGTGACCTCCTGATTCGCGAAAATATGTGTATGCAAAAATAACAGCATTTACAGCACTTGTTTTTCTCACAAATTGGCAACGTTTTGTATGTTTCTTTCTGATTTTGTGCATATGTAATGATTTTAACCAGCTGCATCCAATCCTTCCTTGATATAATATATTGGGTGAAATTCAGAATTGCCAATTTGATGATGACAGGGTGATGATTTCTGCAGCTAAATTTCCTAATAATATGATAGGTTGAATATGGCATTTTTTTCACAGATTGACTACCTCATCTTGCCCAGCCTAATGTGGTGGTTATTTGCACCCCCTATCAGTAGCATCAGCTTGCTAGGGAGAGCTGGTGATCACACACCTTCAACCCAATGGCTGGTTCAGTGTTTAATATCTACTAAGAAATTATGAATTCTATGTATGAACAGATTGATAGAACAGTCTGATTAATCCTTCCTTTTACTCTGTTTCATTTGTTGTCCTTTTTTTCTGTTTGTTAAAAAAAATAAATCAAAGTATTTTATTGTATGCATTGAGCAGATCCGGTGCTGCATTTTTAAAAGTGGGGGGGGGGGGGGGGGGGAGGAACCAGTTATATTTCTGGTGCCACTTCTGGGTTTTATCAGCTGACAGTAAAAAAAAAAAACCTTGTTGAATAAAATAAAAAGCAATATCTGAGTTACGATAGGGTTCCAAATATAAATTCATCAATTGCAATGTGTAACAGTGAGGTTTAGCTCCATGATACGCCCTAGCTCCACCTTGACATGCCTTAGATTCGCCAGCTACGTAAATACTTCTTTGCTTCTGCGCTCTGCCTTTTGTAGGATTCCAACTGCAATGCTGGAGAATATTATCTCTCAGTGTTCTGAACAGTGTGCTGTTACAGAGGAAAGATATGAAAATCAAAATGCATGCAAAGCAAATTTGACATGGAGGCACAATATCTGAGAGGGAAGATAATCATACCAAGGTGACATCCATTTTCTGAGATTGGTAAAATGCTGTTACACATGGAGTTCAGGACCCCACTTTTACCACCAAAATGACCGTATCGTAAAAGAGGAATAAAAACAAGACCAAAAAAAAAAATGGGATCATGTTTACATCAGCTTGTGAAGAGCACATCTGCCTTAGTTGTGGTTCACTGTCCGTGCAACATTCATTAGTGGCATTCTAGTGGTGCCATTTTTCCTTCAAGCCTTTGCAATATTCAGGGGATTTGCTGCAGCAGATTGCAGTAGTGCTTAATCAAATGCATATCAAGGGGGGTGACTCGGCGAATGATTTTCTCTTGTCTTCGTCATCATGGCGTAAATGCTGCGCGAGCAGGCGCATGGCGTACGGCACTCGCAAAGTCTCCACGCCAATTAGCAAGTCGCAGAGAAATATTCAATTTGTATGCATAATTCCGAGTCAGAGCCAGGACGTTCAAAAATGTTAATCGTAAGATTGGTCTCTTGGGGGTTGGACAGATTGTCTTGCTGCTGTTTGAGAAAGAGAAAGATATATAGAGATAGATGGACAGACAGAGAGAGAGAGAGAGAGAGAGAGAGAGAGAGATTAGGAAAAGAAAGGACTTAGTCAGTTAGCCCTTCAGGGTACGATACGAAATGCAGGAAAGATTGAAGCAAAGTTAGAGAGAAAAGAAGAGATAAAGACACATTATTGATGATTCCTGGCGCAGTAGATAAATCAATCTTTAATTAATTGTATTTGCAGATCTCATGTTTGAGCAAAAGGAACCAGGGAAAGGGGGGGGGGATAGGAGGGCAGAAGGGGGAAGGGAGCTGGATGAAGACTTAAACCTCAGGAATTTCCTTGAAAGTAGATTCTGAGCATTGGTTCACGGAAGTTCATTAAAGTTCACCTTGTAGAAGCTGCCGAGATGCCTCCTTTAGTTTAGAGGAGCAGGCCATGTTTGGACAGATCATTTTATAATGCAGCACGACAGATTGTTTAATTGTACCCTTAGTGAGTAATGAGCTGGATTCCGCTTTTCTGGATA